>NW_026725489.1:0-59987 GCF_029784015.1 Lycium ferocissimum
CATATTCATTTGTGTACAGATATTTGGGCATGACGGGGTCCTGTCCCGTCTCTATGTTTAGTACTCTAGTAGAGGCTAGTAGATACGTATGTGTGGGTCGTAGATGTCCCATATTGATTATATCATGCCTTTGTATAACATTTTTGGTAGCCATGAGGGCTTATGTATATAGACATGTGTTGTTTTAAAGATTGTATATGTTCAGGGTGAGTATGATGATTAGCCTAACGAGAAGTGCTCGGTAGTCAGCTCCGGGTACCCGTCATGGCCTCCTAGTCGGGTTGTGACATAATGAGCTTCTTCCAGGATCTGACGACGTAGTCCTGTGACATCTGGAACACATAGCCTGCCTCGGTACCTGAGAATTCCTTCTGCAGAAACCTCAAATGGTGACTTCTCTTTCTAAGGAAGTATATCTCTATAGTGACTCAACTGAGGATCTTCATATGGGCGCCTTTTCACCTCCATATCTAAGGATGAAACAACTGGGTTATGAATAGCAACTCCTGCATTGCTCGAGTCGATTAAACGAACTCCTAGGCTAGCTAACTGATGGAGCTCACTAACTAATTTTTTCTTCTCTGACTGAATGTCACATAAACTGCCCATGGATTTGCGGCTAAGAGCATCGGCCACCACATTAGCTTTTCCCGAATGATATAAGATACTCACATCATAGTCTTTCAATAACTCCAACCATCGCCTCTGCCGAAGATTCAACTCTTTCTGGTTCAAAATATACTGGACAGTCTTATGATCTGTGTAAATATGAACATGTACACCATACAAATAATACCTCCATATCTTCAGTGCATGAATAACAACAGCCAATTCAAGATCATGGGTCGGGTAATTCTTTTCATGTTTCCATAGTTGCCTGGAAGAATAGGCAATAACCTTGCCATGATGCATCAGCACATAGCCTAAGCTGACACCGGAGGCATCTGAATACACAACGTAGCCCTCTGATCCTTCTGGAAGCGTCAGGACTGGGGCTGAAGTCAACTTATTTTTCAATTCCTGGAAACTGCGCTCACAAGCATCGATCAATTGAAATTTTGCTGACTTCTGAGTTAGCTTCGTTAACAGTGTAGAAATAGAAGAAAATCCTTCCACGAACCTTCAATAATAACCTGCCAGTCCCAGAAAGCTACGGACTTCTGTAGGTGTTGTAGATCTTGGCCAAGTCTTCACAGCCTCAATTTTCTGAGTATCGACCTGAATGCCGTCAGCTGAGATAATATGGCCTAGAAAAGTTACATAATTCAACCAGAACTCATATTTTGAAAATTTAGCATACAATTCATGAGTCCGAAGAATTCCAAGGACAGTACGTAGATGATCCGCATGCTCTGCTTCTGATCGAGAGTATACCAGAATGTCATCGATGAACACGATCACAAATAGATCTAGAAAAGGCCTAAATACATTATTCATCAAATTCATAAACACTGCCGGAGCATTAGTTAACCCGAATGACATTACCCGAAATTCGTAATGGCCATATCTGGTCTTGAAAGCCGTCTTCGGAATGTCTTCTTCCTTGACCTCACTTAGTGATATCTTGACCTTAGATCTATCTTGGAAAACCACTTAGCACCTTGTAATTGATCAAACAAATCAGTGATTCTCGGAAGTGGATATTTATTCTTGATTGTCACCTTGTTCAATTGTCTATAGTCAATGCACATTCGTAGAGAGCCGTTTTTCTTTCTTACAAATAGGACAGGTGCTCCCCATGGTGATGAACTGGGCCTAGTAAATCCCTTCTCGAGTAAATCCTTTAGTTGTGCCTTTAGCTCTTTCAATTCTGTTGGATCAATTCTGTAAGGAGAAATAGATATGGGTTCGGTGTCCCAAGAACACATCTATAGTAAAATCAATCTCCTGTTCCGGTGGGAGACCGAAAAGCTCATCTGGAAATACATTCGGAAACTCATTTACTACCGAGAAGGATTGAAAATTTGGCAGCTTAGCTTCGGTGTCATGAACTCGAACTAGATGATAAATGTCGCCTTTAGCAATCATCTTTCTTGCCTTGAGATAGGAAATAAACCTAACCCTTGGAGATGCTGTGTTACCTTTCCATTCAAGCACTGGCTCTCCTGGGAATTGGAATCGAACCACTTTGGTTCTACAATCTACATTGGCATAACAGGAAGCCAGCCAATCCATGCCCATAATCACATCAAAATCTAACATTTCCAGCTCAATCAAATCAGCTCTTGTCAGACGATCACATACCACAATCATATAGTTTCTATATACTTGTCTAGCCATTACCGGCTCACCAACAGGAGTAGATAGTTCAAAAGGTTTGATTGGCTCGGGTTTCACCCCAATACCACCAGCAATATAAGGAGTGATATACGACAAGGTAGAACCCGGATCAGTCAATGCATAGACATCATAGGAGAATATGGACAATATACCTACAACCACATCAGGGGGGAACTCAAGATCCTGGCGTCCAATTAAAGCATAAATACGGGCTGCTAAGGGCCACTCGAACTAGATGCTCCCTCTCTGCCCCTGCCACGGCTTGCTAAAATTTGGAGAGTCTGCCCTATAGGGCATACAGACGAAGAAGAACCTGCTACCGATCCGGTAGGCTGAGCCCCAACTCTACCACCCATCGATGGACAATCACGCATCATATGCCCAACCTGACCATAGGCGTAGCAAGCATCCAAACTTCGGCGACACTGACCTGAATGTAACCTATCGCACTGGCTACATCGCGGTAGAAGTGGTCTCCTCTAACTAGAATCACCTCCAAACTGAGGACCTGAGGCCCTCGAACTCTAACCTGAACCATCGGTAATAAATAGGGCGATCAAATCTCCTCCCGCGAATCGGGGTGCACACCGCGGACCGGCTCGGATACCTAGGGTATTGTTCCGCTGACCCCTTCTATATTCACTACTAGCATCGACAAATCTGATCCTCTTAACTTGCCCTCTGTCCATATCATGCTCACTCCTTTGTAGCTGCTGTTTCTCTTCTAAATTTTGAGAGTGGGCCTGAATACGGGAGATATCCATCCCTTCCTGCAGTGAAGCTGTCAAGAAATGTTTGATCAAATGTGGCCCTAAGCCACTCACAAATCGATGCACCCGGTCTCCCATGTCGACTACCATAGTCGGAGCATACCGGGACAATGAGTTAGAGCGAAGACTATACTCCCGAGCACTCATATTTCCTTACTTTAGATCTCGAAACCTATCAGCTAGGGCCCTTCAAACCTCGGGTGGTAAATAGTGGCGAAGGAAAGCATCTACAAATTCCTGCCAAACCGGGGGAGGTGAATTTTCCTTCCTCGAAGATATCCAATTATTATACCATAGGATGGCGACATCCCGCAATCTATAAGACGCCAACTCTACCGACTCTGTATCTGAGGCATGTATAATCCTTAGCGTCCGCAACATCTTGTCTATAAAACCCTGCGAGTCTTCGTCCGGCTTTGACCCAAAAAATTCTGAAGGATTCAAGCTCATAAAATCCCAGGCTCTTGCACTAACCGCTCTATTACTTGGGCCAATACTTTGTCGTTGATCGAGCGGCAACCAACTGAGTCAATAACTGAATGGCCTCGGTCATCTGTTGACCCGAGGCACCCGGTGGAGGAACTGGAGGCACTAGAGCTGGAGCGGAGGCCCCTTCATGCTCCTCTAATATAGGCGGAGTGTGAGAGGTATGAGATAGAGCCTCATTATGGGACTCACCCTCTTCCATATTTAGTGGGGACTCCTGTTCATTCCGCCTTCCTGTCGCAGTCTTGCCCTTCTGGGCGGCTGTTGCTTTTCTCTTTACCAGTATCGCTGAAATCAAAACGTACAATTAAAAGAAGAAATGTTATAACATAGCTCTATTGCACGATCTATGAAGAAGAAAGACAGTCATTGTTCTGAAATGCCCCGCAGGCTCTCGTTTATAAGTGTGGCGCGCGCTTCACACCCATAAACAAGACTCTACAGGACATGGCTCGTCGACACACCCTAGGATGGAACTGCTCTGATACCACTTTTGTCACGACCTAACTAGTAGGCCATGACGGGTACCCGAAGCTGAATATCGAGCACCGCTTATCATGCTAACTATCATACGCACCCTGGGCATATATCAGCTTCGACATCAACATACCATAAAACGATCTCCGAATGCCTCCCGAAACATGTATATAACATAGGCTCATAAGGCTACAAAAAGGATGTACATGATATACAATGAAAAAGTCACGTAGCACCTACAACCCACACATGAGTACTTACGAGCCTCTAACTGGAGTACAAAAATCATAAGGACGGGATAGGACCCCGCCATGCCCCAAATATGTACACAAAAGAATATACCAATAGACTGCACCTCCGGAATAGTGGGGTGCTCTTGTATAACTGCTGAGTGAGCTCCTAAGCGTCTACGCCGTCTCCCTATCTACCTGTGAGTATGAACACAGCATCCATAAAGAAAAGGATGTCAGTACGAATAATATACTGAGTATGTAAGGCATATATGATAACATAATATGGAATTATAGAAAGCATAAGAAGGAAAGATAACTGTAACTGCTTGCCTCTTGAGGCGGAGTCATGCATGCTCACTTTTACCTTTAAACATATCACATATACATGCATAAACTATCTGAATCAATAGCATCATTAGCCCGCATATGGGCCTTCCCCGTTCGGGGTAATCATCTCACGCCGCCTACTAGTGGTGCTGCCTGTGCCATATAAACTTAGTGTAGTAAGCCCCCTGCCTTAGCGGTGCTAGCCAGTCATCTAGGCACGGTGTAATCATATATAAGCCACCCACTACGCTCACCATAGTGGTGCTGCCCGGCCGTATAGGCGCAGTGTAATCTTATACATACATAAGCTAAAGCATGCATGGGAGCTCAAATAAAAGCTATTACTTTATTGGAGTGACGTAAGGTCGGGAACCTCCGATTATGTTATGAAACAATCCTCATCGCTATGTCTCACCTTCAAGGAACTAATATCATAAAGTGAGATAACAAGAAGAATTAACATCAATGAAATCATAAACATAGGATTATCAAGCTCATGAAAGCATCATTATCATCGTCACTATCATAGAACATATCTCATAAGAAGCCTTTAAGAATCTTTAACTCTCATCTTTTGGAGTGTAAGAAGGTCATGGGAATATAGGAAAGAAATCACAACATAAGAGTCGTGCCTTTGAAAGAAGGGGACTAGCCTTAGTCGTGCCTTTGAAAGAAGGGGACTAGCCTTACATACCTTTATGTCTCCGTAACGACTAATCGTTCTCCTTGCAAGCTCACAACTCTACATTCAAGAGAAGTCGTATCATGATTAGGCCATTCGGAACACATCTAAGGCTAAGCTAAAGAAATTAAGAGCCAACAAAAATTGGGCGGCATTACCTTTGTTTCAACAACTTCCTCCATATAGTAAAACATCTCTCATAATATCATAATCAATAGATTTTCTTAAGTCAAACATTGTTTACTTCCCAAATTCACTTTCAAACCATTTATAAATATGAGTACAATACAACACCATTTTCGTTCTTCACAAAATACTTATTCAACATCGCAAACATCACTCATAACGATTTTGTACTCATCTCATACTAAGAATCATGACTCAAATGAATTTACTACCCAAAGTGCCATTATTTCCATATGTGAACTCATATTCTACATTCTTCTCCAATCCAAGTCTTTCAACCACTCAATACCTTCAATAACATGAACTAAGTGTAAAACTCACCTTTGATTATATAAGGAATGGTCTTTGGATGAAAATACTTCGCTTGAAGAAAACCCCAACTTCAATTCCAAAGGGAATCTTGGCTTCCACAAACCCTAGTGAGCATCCATACACTTGATTCTAGCAATTCTTGATGTTTAATCCTTAATTCTCTTGGATATGTGCTAATACAGTAGAGGGAATATTCTAGGGCTCTCCAGATTTGCAAAGAAAGTGGAAACTGAAAAATAAGATCAGAGGTCGTTTATTTATAGATGGGACTCGAATATTCCAGAGAGGCGATTGGACGAGCGGGTCGATGACCTGTCGACGTGTCGATGGTCCGTCGACTTGCTTCGTCAACTTACACCTGTAAACCCCTGATTGTAGAAACATGTTGACGGTTGGGTCGACGGTCCGTCGACTTGACCCGTCGAATTGCCCCTGCAGATCTCAGTCTGCAGGAACATGTTGACGGTGCACAGTGATGGTCCATCGACATGTCGACGGCCCGTCGACAGTGACTGGTGCCTGCAGAATTTTTTGATTTAGTTTAGATTTCGTCGATTCGATCCGTTCAACTTTTAACTCCATAATTTACCCAGAATACCTACTGATACATCTTTACACAGAGTACAACGCTTTCTAACTTAAGTTTCTCCAACGAACTCTTTTCTCTTGCCTCAGATGTCTTTGAAATCTTAATTAGAATCATTAAGTATTCCTTATTACTTATAGGGACATCATATACCTCTTAACTTACGTTAGTCCCTTTACGACACAACGACATGAAATTTTTGAGGTGTAACATATTTAATGGTGAAAGTGAAGTAGGAGCCCTAGAATATCAATAAACTTTCTAAACTTGATGGGTTTGGATTATTAACGCGTATTTATCATTTAAATGGATTGATTAGTTGCTATTTGTCATAAATTGAACATTTAGAATAGCACACTACGTGATTGAGACCTAGGGTTCTATAAAAATAGTGTATTTGCCATAGAAAACTGTTTGTAATAGGAATGTTTGATAGAATGTGGTATAAATTGATGGTTTATGAATATTAGGGGCTTTCATAGGTCGTTTATCACCTAAAAAAACATCCACCCTTAGAATGGGGCGATGGAAGAGTATTTCTTGCCTTGGTATGTGTAAATGGGGCAATGTGACTCATTGAGCCTTCTGTTTTTAGACCGTGAATGTATTGAAGCTTTGAGGAGAGGAAAGGCTGTAGTTGAGTAACATGTGCATTCCAGCTCTACTTTGAGGTAGGTTACGGTTTACTTGAGTTAGACTTTGGTTAGTTGATTGTATGTTTTGTGATTTCTTTAGGACAAAGGATGTCTAGTTTTCATGGACGACATTGTGTGGCTAAGCTCCTATGTAAATGCGAATTGAGTGTTTATGTAGCCATTCGTGCCATTATTCCTGTGTGATTGAATCTGCAGTGGATGTGTTGTGATGAGAAGCTAATAAAATCTTCTCGATGGTATTGTGACATGAAATGATGAGTTGAGTATTGATACTGAAATGTAAGAAACACTGCTCTGTAAGAGATATGAAAAGGAACATATGTGACCTAGATTATGGGCTCGTGGTCCGAGGATAGTTTCGAAAATGAGAGGTACATTGATATGTCCTACATTCGAAGTTCGTTCCGGAAAGGAGGTTGTGCTTGGGTCCCCTGCAGGTCATGACTAGTGAGCTAAGACATCAGCTAGCATGTATGACCAGTGCGTGTGGTTATTGTAGTAAATTTATTTTCGTTGTTGACTTACGTGATTGTGATGCTTGACATCTTAGTGATTGATTGTAATTGTTCTTGTTTGATTTGCTGTGATTTATTGATGTTCCTGACTATCGACTGGTGTATTTTATTCTACTGATTTTACGAAATATGCATAATATTAATCTTAGTCGACCTATGATGCTTACCGGTACATAGTGTTTGTACTAATACTACCTTGCTGCATTCTTTGAGTGCAGATTTTGATATAGAGACCGCTGATCGTCCTCACATCTAGCGTGGAGGATATTTGTTGACGGATTTTGGGGTGAGTTTCTTCCCATGCCAGGCCGCCCGAAGATCTTCTTGCTATGATGTCTTTTCGTACTCTAGACATTATGGATTACTTACTTGTTAGACTTCAGATTCTTAGACATGTTTTTGACTTAGAGTCCTGTACAATGACTTTCGAACATACTACAGTTAGAACTTCCGCACTTACTACAGTATTTATGGCATGATTTACTTGTTCTTTTGTTATTAAATGAGTAATAATTGTTAGCTTGATTTATCTAAAAATCGAATTGAATGGATAGATGTTTTCTATGTTCGTTCGCCCACTAGGATTTAGACAGGTGCCAGTCATGGCGGGTTGGGTCGTGACATCATCTAAGTACGCAGTGACATATTTTGAAGGGTAATAAAGAGGATAAGAAAGATTTGCAAGCCATCATGGGGTTACAGTGAAAGGGAATCTTAATGTCAGAAGAAATGAAAAACTTAACAAAAAGGATAATTATAGGCAATGCGGCGATCCCCAAAGAGGAACTCTGTAGTGCGCTTATGGGTAGCAAGATGGCTGTACTGCTAGGGATTAGAAAGTATCTCACAAGTCGCCAGCTATACCGAATATGAGAGCATGTATGATAGAACTATATGAACAATCGTTGGGAGGAAATGCCCAATAAAACGATGTAAGGGCAACGATGGAAAGCCAACGAAGCATAAAGGCTAATTAAGTGATCATCGGTATAAGGAAATCAAGGATAAGTATACTCGTGTTAGAAGGAAATTGTGGTGAAGTGAGAGTTGCCTTAGTTCTATGCTTGTAGATCTACAGTACCAAGATTTGAGGAGAATAAATTAAAGGAAACGCTCCAATATGAGTTCGAAGATATTTTGAGCTATGAATTAGTTTGAACTATGATTATTGATTATCACAAGTGTAACCCTGCTACGAGGAGTAATAAGGATGGTGAGGAAACATTAAATATATACGTATATAAGGGATTGTGTTGAGGTTATTGTTATAGTTGGTTTTGGAAAGGAATTAGAATGGATGATTTGAGGTAACTAACTGTTAAGAGTAAGATACATCAACAACAAAATGCTATCGTGGAAGGAATTATGATGAGATTGTAAAGAATCAAGGAGTCTGATCAATGGACTACAAAGAGATGATGTGGCGTGTATGCGAGGTCGACGAGTATGGGAAGGGATAGCCAAAAATAGCACCAAAGAAGCAAGCAAAGGAAGGTGTCATAGTTGAACAAGAGAACCATCTATCAGCAAGTAAAAAAAGGTATTTGCAAGTCAACAGGTAGCCATAGCACAAGTCAACAGGTAGCCATAGCAGTTGTGGGTCAGAACTACCTTAATGGAAGTAGAACAATAACCGGGTATTAGTTGATTCCTGATTGCATACATAAGAACAGAAGGCCATAGAATTTATGGAAGGGTCCAATAAAAAGCTAAGAGAGAACGAGAAGAGGCTGACCAACTTATATTATAAAGACAAGGCGATCGGAGTCCAGGAGAAGGGCAATCACTTCAAGAAACCAATGAAAACGTCGTGGGTTTGCAACTATGACATTCAAGGATGAAAGTTTTTAACTGGGGAAGGATGTTATACCCCATAGTTCTGTACGTTGAAATTCGTAAGCGCAGGTCGTTTCAAGTATGGACTTTGGAGAGTCTTCACGGACATATATCTTTGGTATGCGTTTATCCTATAGGTATAAAGGCTTAGTTCATATAGTAAGTTGTGAGAGGTTTGCAGAGCAGGTGAGTTGCGGAAACTATGTTTGTTGGTCCAACTTGGAGGAAGAATATCTTTTAGAATATGACGAGTTTTGAGGCAAAGCAAAAGCATAAAGTGAAGTTCATGAAGTCTAGTTTTCAACGCAACAAATTGCTCATCGATACGGTATCAGAGTAATGAGATATGGACGTTACAAGTCGGGCTGGCAAGGCAGGAAAATGGTCTGCACAAACGCACAGAGGACTAAGGGCCAACTCAACGTGAACAAGCTGAGAAATTTTTAGTCGGTGCAACCCGAGCCTAAAACGTTATAAAAAGGGGTTACCCCCTCATTTCCTCTTCCAAAACATCCTTTAAACCTCTCCAAACTACTTGAATCCTCCACCAACTTCCACACACCAAATTTTAATGCAAATCGAGTGTAATCCCCAGATTCTGGCCTAGACAGCGTATAGTTGCGATTATAAAATCGTATAGCGACTAATCATTGCTCAAATTAAAAATAGAAAATAAACATATTGCAGTACTAGAAGGAGTAAGGTATGAATCTCTCCTTATTAATATTAGTTTCGGTTTATTTACAGAGGTAAAACTACTAAATAGTCGTATAACAAGTTGTTTAGTTGAGGAATTTGGAAAAACATCGTGTGGGATGTTTTATGGAGCATAATGGTGTTGGTAATGATGTTGGTATTATTGTTATTGTTGTTGGTTGTTGAATTGTGATTTCGGGCTAGGCATATAAGCAGTGGAGATGCTGCCGCAATTTCGGTAGATTCTAAATGGAACGAAATTAAGGATTTCAGATGGGCTTATGACTTTGAGCCTAACAATAGTACAAATGATTTATATGTAGATTTATGAGCTTCGAAGGATAAACGTTGAATCGCCGAGGAGACCGAAAGGTATGTTAAGGCTAGTCCCTTTTTTCAAAAGGCATGATTCCTATGTTATGATTCCATACATACTTTCTATAACCTTCTTACCTCTAGAAGCTAGAAGTTTATCATTCGTAAAGGCTTCTTATGATGTTAAAGATGAAGTATGTTTTATGATGATGATGATGATGATGATGATCCTATTTCTAGAAATTCCAAAGCTTATGAATTGATGCCATTAGGAGACTATGGAGCTTATTTCGTGATTGCCTTGATCTCATTCATTGTTATTGATCTCACCTTATCATATTTGTTCCTTCAAGGTGAGATAAAACGATGATGATCGTTCCATAACATAATCGGAGGCTACCGAACTTACGTCACTCCGATAAACTAACAACCTTTATTTGGGCTCTCATGCATGCTACTTATATTATATATGCTTATATGTATCTATATGTATATATGGTATACGAGAAAAAGGGCGAGGTGTTATATACGCATGACCACCTGATCAGTTGGCAAGTTATGATATCGTCCCGGACGCGGGATGTATGGGTATGGATTGGGCCGTTCGTTCCTCGGCACTATTATATGGTATATGGATCGGTCCGTTCGTTCCGCGGCAATATAATCTATTTATGGATCAGGCTACACCTTCCGCAGCATTACTATTACCTTATATAAGTATGAGAAATATTTTTTTTAAAGAAAGCTAAGCATGCATGGTATCCGCCTTAAGAGGCAATCAAATGTACATGTTATCTCTTTATATGTTTCATGTCTGTTATTATAATATTACTCTTGCCTTACATACTCAATACACTATTCGTGCTGACATCCTTTCTTGTGGATCTTTGCGTTCAGCGACCCAGACTAGTAGGACCTCTCCCAGCCGCAGACAGTGTACTCCATTGGGTCCGGAGCCGCAGCCCTTTTGGCATGCTATCATGATATATAGATATATGGGTATGACAGGGCCTTGTCCTGTCTTTTTGTTACACCTCAGACATTCGATATCGTTGTGCTATGAATAGACTAACGCAAGATTAAGGTGAACATGAAGTCCTTATGACAATAAGGAGAGTACTTAGTAGCTTTAAAGTGTATACGATAAGATTTTAAAGTTATAAGAATCGGTGAAACTAAGTTCGTCGAACGAAGTAAAGTATAAGTCGTGTTTCGGGAGGTTTTTGTAAGTATTGAGTTAACGATTATTTAGTAATGTCTTGGGAAAGATTCATAGGGCTCCTTAGATGGTTAATGAAGTGTCAAACAAGTGCCAAGAAGACTCCATAAGGATTTGAGATCAAACGAATCAACAAATATAATTTTGGAAAAGGTGAGTTATACGGCCATTTGATGTAGGGCAGACTCTCCAGACTTCAGCATGCCGTGTTAGGGGAAGAGGGGTAGTATCCAGTTCGAGTGGTCCTCAGCCCCGTATTTATGCATTGGCCGGGCGACAGGATCTTGAGTCCTCCATTGACGTCGCTATAGGTATATTGACTGTATCCTCTTATGATGTTTATGCATTGATTGATTCGGGTTCTACTTTTTCATATATCACTCCTTATATTGCTGATTGTATTAGGGTGAAACCCGAGCCAATCAAACCTTTTGAGGTGTATACTCCTGTTGGTGACCCGGTAATAGCTAGACAAGTATATAGGAATTGTGTGATTGTGGTATGTGATCGTCAGACTATAGATGATTTGATTGAGCTAGAAATTTTAGATTTCAATGTTATTGTTAGCATGGATTGGTTGGCTTCTTGTTATGCTAATATGGACTGGAGAACAAAAACTGTTCTGTTCTAATTTTTGGGAGAACCAGTGCTTGAATAGAAAGGTAACACAGCATCTCCCAGAGGTATGTTTATTTCCTATCTCAACGCGAGGCAGATGATTGCGAAAGGTTATATTTATCATTTAGTCCGAGTTCGTGACACCGAAGCAAAGCCGCCGACTCTTCAATCCGTTCCGGTAGTAAATGAGTTTCGAGATGTGTTTCCAGATGAGCTTCCAGGTCTTCTACTGGAACAGGAGATTGATTTTACTATTGATGTGCTACCAGATACTGAACCCATATCTATTCCTCCTGCAGAACCGAGTTCCTTGCGAATGTGCATTGACTATAGGCAGTTGAATAAGGTGACAATAAAGAATAAATATCTGCTTCCAAGAATCAATGAATTGTTTGATCAATTGTAGGGTGCTAAGTGATTTTCAAAGATAGATCTAAGATCAGGATATCACCAAGTCAGAGTTAAAGGAGAAAACATTTCGAAAACGGCTTTCAGAACAAGATATGGTCATTATGAATTTCGGGTAATGTCGTTTGGCTTTACTAATGCCCCAGCGGTGTTTATGAATTGATGAATAATGTATTCAAGCCTTTCCTAGATCTATTTATAATTGTGTTCATCAATGACATTCTGGTGTACACTCGATCAGAAGCAGAGCATGCAGAACATTTATACACTGTCCTTGGGATTCTTCGGACTCATGAATTATATGCCAAATTTTTAAAATGTGAGTTCTGGCTGAATTCTGTAACTTTTCTGGGCCATATTATTTCAACCGATGGTATTCGAGTAGATACTCAGAAGATTGAGGCTGTAAAGACTTGGCCAAGACCTACAACACCGGCAGAGGTCCATAGCTTTGTGGGATTAGTAGGTTATTATAGAAGGTTTGTAGAAGGATTTTCTTCTATTTTTGCACCATTGACAAAGCTAACTCAGAAATCAACAAGATTTCAGTGGACGGATGCTTGCGAACGCAGTTTTCAGGAATTGAAAGATAGATTAACTTCAGCCCTAGTTCTGAAACTTTCAGATGGATTAGAAGGCTATGTTGTTTATTGTGATGCCTCCGGTGTCGGGTTGGGTTGTGTGTTGATGCAGCACGGTAAGGTTATTGCCTATGCTTCCAAGTAGTTGCGAAAACATGAGAAGAATTATCCTACACGTGGTCTTGAATTAACCGCGGTTATTCATGCACTAAAGATGTGCAGACGTTATTTGTATCTTTGTTCATGGTGATATTTATATAGATCACAAGAGTCTCCAGTATATTTTCAAGCAGAAGGAGTTGAATCTATGGCCGAGGCGATGGTTAAAGCTACTGAAAGACTATGATGTGAATATTTTATATCACCCCGGAAAAGCAAATGTGTTGGCCGATGCTCTCAGCCGTAAATCTATGGGCAGTCTATGTGATGTTCAGCCGAAGAAGAAAGAATTAGTCCGTGAGCTCCACCAGCTAGCTAGGCTAGGGGTCCCCTTAACGGACTCGAGCAATGCAGGAGTTGTTGTTCACAACCCAGTTGTTTCATCCCTAGACATGGAGGTGAAATGGTGCCATTATGAAGATTCCAAGTTGCGTCATTACAGAGATACACTTCCCCAGAAGGAGAAGTCACCATTTGAGATTTCTGCAGATGGGGTTCTTAGGTATCGAAGCAGGTTGTGTGTTCCGGATGTTACGGGATTACGCCATCAGATTTTGGAAGAAGCTCATTACTCCCATTATTCTGTCCATCCAGGAGCGACAAAGATGTACCATGATCTCAAGTCAATGTATTGGTGGGATGGAATGAAGAAGGATATAGCAGAGTTTGTAGCTCAGTGTCCAAATTCTCAACAAGTGAAAATTGAGCATTAAAAGCCGGGAGGATTTGTGCAAGCTATGGAAATTCCAACCTGGACATGGGAAGTGATCAACGTGGATATTATTGTGGGTTTAGCTCGTTCCCGGGAAAAGTATGACTCCATTTGGGTGATTGTTGATAGACTCATGAAGTCAGCTCATTTTCTACTAGTTAGAACTACATACTCAGCAGAAGATTATACAAAGCTGTATCCTAAAAAGATAGTGCGACTTCATGGTGTTCTAGTATCTATTGTTGCAGATAGAGGGGCACAATTTACAGCTAAATTTCGAAAATCCTTTCAAGAACGTTTGGGTACTCAAGTGAGACTTAGCACCGCATTTCATCCACAAACTGACGGACAAGCTAAACGCACTATTCAGACCCTAGATTATATGTTATGAGGATGTGTATTAGATTTCAGAGGCAATTGGGATGATCATTTTCCGCTTATTGAATTTACATATAACAACAGTTATCATTCCAGTATCCAAATGGCCCCGTATGAAGCTCTATACGGAAGGAAGTGTAGATCGCCAATTAGGTGGTTTGAAGTAGGAGAGACACAACTAATAGGTCCAGAATTGATTCAGTAAGCAGTGGAGAAGATTAAGCTTATTCGAGATCGATTGTTGACAGCCCAGAGTCGTCAGAAATCTTATGCGCACAATCGTCAACGAGACTTCGAATTCCAAGTTAATGACTGGGTATTTCTGAAAGTGTCGCCGATGAAAGGTGTAATGAGATTTGGTAAGAAGGGAAAGCTTAGTCCCCGATATATTGGACTATATAAAATTGTGCGCAAGGTAGGCCAAGTGGCTTATAAACTAGATCTACCTCCAGAGCTTGAATCAGTTCATCCAGTTGTTCATGTGTCGATGCTCCATAAGTGTGTTGGAGATCGTTCCAGAATCGTTCCTGTAGATGATGTTCAAGTTATCGAGAAGTTGGCTTATGAAGAGGTACCCATTGCCATACTAGATAGGCAAGTGCAGAAACTTAGAACTAAAGACGTAGCCTCAGTTAAGTTTCTGTAGAGAAACAATAATAGAGAAGAGATAACTTGGGAAGCAGAAGAAGATATGAAGTCTAGGTATCCGCACTTATTTCCATCCCAGAAGAGGTTCAAGACGAGACACCATTGTCCCCAGGTATGTACTGCTTTATTTTAATGCTTTTGGGTCGTGTGTGGCCATGCTTCTTGCTGTTGTTATTGTAGCCCTGTGAGGCGATACTATTTTGTATTGTTGTGACAGGATGGTAGTGCCATATTATAGGGGAAACTCTGGTAAAATTTCTATAAAATCCCCAAAAACCTAACATTCGAGGACGAATGTTCTTAAGGGGGGGAGAATGTTACACCACGGACATTCCATATCGTTGTGCTGTGAATAGACTAATGCCAGCTTAAGGTGAACATGAAGTCCTTATGACAATAAGAAGAGTACTTAGTAGTTTTAAAGTGTATACGATAAGATTTTAAAGTTATAAGAATCGGTGAAACTAAGTTCGTCGAAGGAAGTAAAGTGTAAGTCGTGTTTGGGGAGGTTTTTGGAAGTATCGAGTTAACGATTATTTAGTAATGTCTTGGGAAGGATTCATATGGCTCCTTAGATGGTTAATGAAGTGTTAAACAAGTGACAAGAAGACTCCATAAGGATTTGAGATCAAACGAATCAACAAAAACAATTTTGGAAAAGGTAAGTTATACGACCACTTATACGGTTCGTATAACTTTATACGGTCCATATAATGGTCCGTATAACAGTTACAGTGAAGGGTCATCACTGGTGATATTATACGGTCACTTATACGGACCATATAAAATTATACGGACCATATAAGCGTCCGTATAATCTCGCCGGGCAGCTTTATTTTTTTTTATAAAAAGATGACCCAAGTTCTCATTTTTCATTTCCCATCTTCTCCACCACTCTTGAGAGCTCTAGAATACTCCACACACCATATCAACACAAACCCAAGAGAAATCAAGGATTAAATACCAAAAATCAAGAGAATCAAGTGTAGAGAAGCTCACTAGGGTTAGTAGAAGCCAAGAATCCCTTGGTATTGATGTTAGGGTTTCTCTCAAGTGAAGTATATCCATCCAAAGTTCATCCTTATATCATCAAAGGTGAGTTTTATATCTATTTCATGTTATTAAGAGTATTTGGTTGTTGAATAACTTGAGTAAGGGAAGGAAGAAGAATATGAAGCTCAAACAAGGATTTAATGATATTCTTGAATAGTAACTTGACTTGAGTCATGATTCTTAGTATGCTAAGAGTATAATCTTGTTGTGAATGACACTAATGATGTTGAGGAAGTATCATAAGAAAGTGAAGATGGTGGGTCTTGTAGTTATGATTATGGATGATGTTGGAAGGGAGACTTCAGAACTAAACAATGCTTAATTGAAGAAGTCTATTAATTATGATACTATGAGTGTTGCTATTAATGTTGGGAGTTATGTATTATATGGATAATGTGGTAGAAACAAAGGAAATGCTGCCCAATTTTCATTAGCTTTTAGTCTCTTTAGCTTAAACCTAAGCGTATCTTTACTTATCTAATTTTTGTATGAATTCTCCTGAATGTAAAGTCGTGAGCTTGGAAGGAGAACGTATAGTCGTTAAGAAGGCGTAAAGGTATGTTAAGGCTAGTCTCCTTCTTTCAAAGGCATGACTCCTATATTATGATTTCCTACATACTTCCATGACCTTCTTACATTCCAAGAGTTGAGTGTCCAAGATTCTTAAGTGCTTCTTATGAGATAGAGACAAGATGTATTCTATGATAATAATGACGATGATGATCTTAATTCGAGAGATTCCAAAGCATATTAATTGATGCTACTATTAGCTTAATTATCTTATTTCATAAGTCCTTTGATGTTATTCATTATTAGCAATCTCACCTCATAATACTAGTTCTTTCAAGGTGAGACATAGTGATGATGATTGTTCCAAAATGTAATCGGAGGATTATCGACCTTGCGTCACTCCGATAGAGTTATAGTTTTACTTGAGCTCTCATGCATGCTTTATGTTATGTATATGTATGATTACACTGTGCCTTATTGGCCGGGTCGACACCACTAGTGGGCGGCATGAGATGGTTATCCCGGACGCGGGCTAATGATGATCACACCGTACCTATATTGTTATATCTCGCAATTCGCACGTCGGAATATTTTTAAGTTGGTTGCAAAGAGTCATGGACAAGGTTATCTCTCGACTTTGTTTTACGACAAATGGTTAATGATTTGGTTGGAAGGAAGCATTAAGGAAAATTCGGGACAAAAAAATGCATTATGGAAAGATTTAAAAATTTCATGCAATGAGAGTGAGGTGGGCCATATCCACATGGAAGCTTGATATGTGAATATGGAATTAGATGACATGTTGGTCATATGAGTCATCTTTTATTATTTGAAGAAAACTCTAGAGATTTGAAGAAAATTGGAGGGAAAAAGAAAGAAAAAAAAAAGAGAAAGTGAGGCACATGGCCGGCCATGTGCTTGGCCATGTGCATGGTCATGTGCCACACTAAATATATATATGTGTGGGTGATGACCAAGATCAACATGTTTCATCATTTGGAGTTCTAGAGAGATCAAGAAAAAGAAAGAAAAGAGAGAAAGGAGAGAAACGGCCATGGCGACCAAAAATCGCCCTAAAGTTGATCATGGAAAAATTATTTCTTCTTGTTTTCCTACTAATTAGAAGGTCCTTGTCAACATAAGCTAGTTGTTGGAGCAATCAAGGCGTTCGTTTGCATGATTCATTGTTCTAGCCGAGGGAAACTAGGTGGGAGAAAGGTATGGATCAATTTTATTTTTCATGTCCTAGGGATGATTTATACATGTTGTAATATGTGTAAGTGGATGAGAATCATGAAACTTGGATGTGTTGAAGGGTAGCCGTGTGTATGTGTTGGTGTAGGTACGACGAACAAATTTTAATTAGTGTTTGGTTTATATTTTTGTGGACGTTTTGAACATGTCATAATGTGTTGGAATGGATGAAAAGCATGAAGTTGTGTGTGTTGAAGGGCTGGCCGAATGGTGGCTGATTGTGTGGAAGAGATGGACTAGTTGTATTTGATAGGATTTGGTTGTTGAATTGTGAATTCTACAATGTGAAATGAAGGTTTAATGACTTATGGTGATGTTGCAATTGTTGTGGGCTGTTTTGAAAGTTAATATGGTTCTAATATGTTCTCTTATATTTATGAAGCTAGTGTGGAAATGTATGGAATTGTTGGTGTAGTATGAGAATTGGAAAGAAAGAAACGCATTATTGTCGTATTCATTAAGTTGGAAGATTTCGGGTTGCATAATATATTGTTGAATTGTCTTGAAAGATTGTGCGAATTGCTTAGAATGCGTTATGAATTGATTATGGATGTTGTCTTTATGATTATTGGTTTGGTTGTTGTTGAAAATTGGCCGAGTTAAATTCTCGGGGTTGATGGATTTATAGAGGAGGTGCTGCCGAAATTTCCGTAGAAAAAGTAATGGTTTGGAATAGGAATCTTCAATGCTTATGGTTAATGTCGGACATCTTATGATATTATTGTAGAACGTGAGAAGCCGAGACGTAAGGTTGGACTAGCTCGGAGGGCGGCCAAGGTATGTAAAGCTCACCTTTCTTTCTTTGGCATGTCTTAGTATGAATAGGCTATGATATGCTCCCCGAGGTAACTCTACTCCTACGATCCGAGCATGTCCGTGATTCTTATTTGTTTCTTGACCTCCGTATGCCTAACGTAGTCAAATTATGGTTTCTATGCCTTTGTATGATTGAATAAGAATGTGCCTAAAAGAATATATCCATAAAAAGTCGAAACTACGAACGTCCCTAACTTTTGACTAAGGGCTCGGATCGCTCCGAAACGCTCGTGGGAGGTTCCCTAATGTATAACATCCCCGACATTCATAAGCGGGCCCGGGTCGGTTTGGTACTTGCCCGTGGGCCCGCAAGACGTTCCGTTGTACAGTTTTGGCAACTTGTTGATATAACTTAATACGGCTAATAATCTAACTTCCGAATACGATTACTCACTTGTCGGTTAAGTTTATAATACAGATTTATATATATATATATATGATTCTGATACGCGATTGTGGTGCCTAAGAGTTTTGTTTGATATGTTCCCGAATAATATCCGCAAGAGAGTTGATATGATTAATGCTATTGGATTGTGAAAGATAAATTATCGACTATTCCTTAAGTACGTATGAATGTACGAATGGCATATAGATCCCACGATTTCTGCTCGTGCACGTGTTTGTTACTTCCTTCGCCGAGTCCCGGGCCGGTATTATCGTGCGCACAATGCGAAGTATGATGAGCTTCCGAAGTATGATGTGTCCGGTTCGCCGAGCCCCTTTTTGGCCGGGAACCGAGGATAATGGTGTTATGATGTGTCCGGTACGCCGCGCCCCTTTTGGCCGGGCCGTGGTTATATGATTTGATGTGTGACGGGGATGCAGGAGATCTGAAAACTTTCGAAGTATGATGTGTTGTGGCGCCCAAGGCAGGAGGGGCGACCACGTTCCGTCCGTCGGGTCCCACTAGGGGCCGCATAGGATATATGATATGCTATTTCGTTTGATCTGATGATATGATGATTTGATATTGTGGAAATCGACAATATAACGAGTTTGCTTTGGTGATGTGACAGTCTGGTAAGGTGACAATCTGATGCTACGATAATCTGATGATATGATAATTTGATGACGTTATGTGTGACATGTACATGTAAGACGTAAATATTTTCCGAAAGGAAAGAAAATTAAGCTAAGCCTTCTGACGTTCTGATTACTAAATCTATTTTCTGTACTTCGCTTATGGTTTCCGAAATAATATGATTATGATATGTTTTGCTCACCGGTGTGTGTATGTCCAGGATAAGTGCTGCTCAGGCAAGTTATGAGTCTCCAGTTCCTATATTTGTTTCTGTGGTTTTTCATCCCAGTTATGACTCTGTTATTGGTTTTCTTGCTTTACATACTCAGTACATATTCCGTACTGACCCCCTTTCTTCGGGGGGCTGCGTTTCATGCCGCGCAGGTACACCCAGGTGAGCTAAAGATATTAGCAGAAGACGTTCCAGCGGGATTGGCGAGCTCCACTTGCTCCGGAGCGCTGCCGAGTCAGAGTTCGTCTGTGTTATGGTATCTGAGTCATGTTAGAGACTTTGCAGACAGGGTCGTGTGTATAAGATGTCCGTTGTGAGCGGCTCCATAAGCCGTAGATTCGCTATATGTAGATTTACAGATTTTGTACGGTTACAAGTTCTGTCTAATTTGTAAAAAAATATAAAGTATGTTTGTTCTTTTAAACACTTCCGTTATGCAGTTTTGATCTAGTTAAGGGCCTATCATAATTACGAGTGTTACGATAGTCAGAGGGTTCGCTCGGCCCTAGATAAGGGTCGGGTGCCCATCACACCCTATTGGAAATCGGGGTGTGACAAAGTGGTATCAGAGCAGGTCTGTCCTAGGGGTTGTCTGCAAAGTCGTGTCCGGTAGAGTCCTGTTTATGGTGTGAAGCGCGCCACATTTATAAACAGGAGGCTACGGGACATCTAGGATGGTTACTCTTCTTTGGCATCTTAGATCGTCTTTGTAGAGCCAAGTTATAGGAAATTCTCGGCATTGACCTTTGATTTCGGCAGAGGACTGATGTTGACAGGTGGAAGCGACCAGTGGTATAGGAGGTTACAAAGCACGCAGGTAAGTAAAGATACGAAAGATAGATGCCAAGTAAGGTATTGCCATACGATTGAAAGGTAAAGTTGAAATCTGAAAAGGGAGGCAAGCAAGAAAGTGTGATATGTGTGGTCGTCTTTGAGCATATGAGGAAAATTTAATACTTTCGGACTTTTATGAATACTGAGAGCCCTGTGTGGCTATGATACGATACAGTATGATGTGATATATATGTATGATGATGGCCCTGTGAGGCACTGTTGGTATTTCCTGCGTGCAGGTTTGGGATAGTAAGAAATACAGGGGAAACTCTGCCGAAATTTTTCTAGAAAGTACGGCTGCCCTCTAGGAATAAGTTAACTGTGGAACGAGTGGTGAAATAGTAGATGAGCCGTCGGTGGAAATATGGTAGCAAGGAAATTTGGAAAGACTTGTGCTACTAGGCGATGACTTTGGGAGGACTGGTAGGTTTGGATAAAGTAATATGATTAAGACGAGGGTACGGAGGAAAAAGAATTGTGACGAATAAGAATGTATTAATAAGACAGCTACCGGGACGTGTCGCGAGGGCGTTTTGGGAATATGATAAAATCCCGACGTACTCAATATTATGTGTAGAAGGTCGTGCGGTGAGAAAGACGCAGTCAGGAAAGCGTTAAAGCGTCGTATTCCCTCAAAGTTCCAAAGTTAAGCGTGCTGGAGTGAGAGCAATTTCAGGATGGGTGACCCCCCTGGGAAGTTTTCTGAAAATCCTACAAATTCAGACATGAGGAGCGAATAAGGAATCGGAGTAGTCTAAGAGAGATTAGAGTGTGTAGAGCGGCAGGATTGTGAAAGACTAAGCTACAGAAAGACAAGAAACAAGGCAGAATGAATGCTAGGAAATGACTGGGATGATACGGATAAAATGTGAACGAACAGAGTACGTTTTGAAAATGAGAAAAGGACTGTGTAAGAGTAGTGTGTTCTGAACGAGACAGAGGTAGCATAAGAATTCTCGTGTGCAGAAAAAGAAACTGGCATGAATGGATGATGGCGTAGGCATACCCCTAAAGGGGGGAAACGGGTAAGAGAAATGCAAGAATATGACAAGAGAATGGTACTGGATGGCCTAAGAGATGGTATGAAGGACGGCAATAGCTATAAAAAGGGAGCTCCCCCAAGGTGCTTATGAGACCCCGTACAACTAAGTGAACATTCGAGGACGAATGTTCTAAAGGGGGGAAGAATGTTATATCTCGCAATTCGCACGTCGGAATATTTTTAAGTTGGTTGCGAAGAGTCATGGACAAGGTTATCTCTCGACTTTGTTTTACGACAAATGGTTAATGATTTGGTTGGAAGGAAGCATTAAGGAAAATTCGGGACAAAAAAATGCATTATGGAAAGATTTAAAAATTTCATGCAATGAGAGTGAGGTGGGCCATAGCCACATGGAAGCTTGATATGTGAATATGGAATTAGATGACATGTTGGTCATATGAGTCATCTTTTATTATTTGAAGAAAACTCTAGAGATTTGAAGAAAATTGGAGGGAAAAAGAAAGAAAAAAAAAAAGAGAAAGTGAGGCACATGGCCGGCCATGTGCTTGGCCATGTGCATGGTCATGTGCCACACTAAATATATATATGTGTGGGTGATGACCAAGATCAACATGTTTCATCATTTGGAGTTCTAGAGAGATCAAGAAAAAGAAAGAAAAGAGAGAAAGGAGAGAAACGGCCATGGCGACCAAAAATCTGCCCCTAAAGTTGATCATGGAAAAATTATTTCTTCTTGTTTTCCTACTAATTAGAAGGTCCTTGTCAACATAAGCTAGTTGTTGGAGCAATCAAGGCGTTCGTTTGCATGATTCATTGTTCTAGCCGAGGGAAACTAGGTGGGAGAAAGGTATGGATCAATTTTATTTTTCATGTCCTAGGGATGATTTATACATGTTGTAATATGTGTAAGTGGATGAGAATCATGAAACTTGGATGTGTTGAAGGGTAGCCGTGTGTATGTGTTGGTGTAGGTACGACGAACAAATTTTAATTAGTGTTTGGTTTATATTTTTGTGGACGTTTTGAACATGTCATAATGTGTTGGAATGGATGAAAAGCATGAAGTTGTGTGTGTTGAAGGGCTGGCCGAATGGTGGCTGATTGTGTGGAAGAGATGGACTAGTTGTATTTGATATGATTTGGTTGTTGAATTGTGAATTCTACAATGTGAAATGAAGGTTTAATGACTTATGGTGATGTTGCAATTGTTGTGGGCTGTTTTGAAAGTTAATATGGTTCTAATATGTTCTCTTATATTTATGAAGCTAGTGTGGAAATGTATGGAATTGTTGGTGTAGTATGAGAATTGGAAAGAAAGAAACGCATTATTGTCGTATTCATTAAGTTGGAAGATTTCGGGTTGCATAATATATTGTTGAATTGTCTTGAAAGATTGTGCGAATTGCTTAGAATGCGTTATGAATTGATTATGGATGTTGTCTTTATGATTATTGGTTTGGTTGTTGTTGAAAATTGGCCGAGTTAAATTCTCGGGGTTGATGGATTTATAGAGGAGGTGCTGCCGAAATTTCCGTAGAAAAAGTAATGGTTTGGAATTGGAATCTTCAATGCTTATGGTTAATGTCGGACATCTTATGATATTATTGTAGAACGTGAGAAGCCGAGACGTAAGGTTGGACTAGCTCGGAGGGCGGCCAAGGTATGTAAAGCTCACCTTTCTTTCTTTGGCATGTCTTAGTATGAATAGGCTATGATATGCTCCCCGAGGTAACTCTACTCCTACGATCCGAGCATGTCCGTGATTCTTATTTGTTTCTTGACCTCCGTATGCCTAACGTAGTCAAATTATGGTTTCTATGCCTTTGTATGATTGAATAAGAATGTGCCTAAAAGAATATATCCATAAAAGAGTCAGAAACTACGAACGTCCCTAACTTTTGACTAAGGGCTCGGATCGCTCCGAAACGCTCGTGGGAGGTTCCCTAATGTATAACATCCCCGACATTCATAAGCGGGCCCGGGTCGGTTTGGTACTTGCCCGTGGGCCCGCAAGACGTTCCGTTGTACAGTTTTGGCAACTTGTTGATATAACTTAATACGGCTAATAATCTAACTTCCGAATACGATTACTCACTTGTCGGTTAAGTTTATAATACAGATTTATATATATATATATGATTCTGATACGCGATTGTGGTGCCTAAGAGTTTTGTTTGATATGTTCCCGAATAATATCCGCAAGAGAGTTGATATGATTAATGCTATTGGATTGTGAAAGATAAATTATCTGACTATTCCTTAAGTCTGTATGAATGTCTGAATGGCATATAGATCCCACGATTCTGCTCGTGCACGTGTTTGTTACTTCCTTCGCCGAGTCCCGGGCCGGTATTATCGTGCGCACAATGCGAAGTATGATGAGCTTCCGAAGTATGATGTGTCCGGTTCGCCGAGCCCCTTTTTGGCCGGGAACCGAGGATAATGGTGTTATGATGTGTCCGGTACGCCGCGCCCCTTTTGGCCGGGTACCGTGGTTATATGATTTGATGTGTGACGGGGATGCAGGAGATCTGAAAACTTTCGAAGTATGATGTGTTGTGGCGCCCAAGGCAGGAGGGGCGACCACGTTCCGTCCGTCGGGTCCCACTAGGGGCCGCATAGGATATATGATATGCTATTCTGTTTGATCTGATGATATGATGATTTGATATTGTGGAAATCTGACAATATAACGAGTTTGCTTTGGTGATGCGACAGTCTGGTAAGGTGACGATCTGATGCTACGATAATCTGATGATATGATAATTTGATGACGTTATGTGTGACATGTACATGTAAGACGTAAATATTTTCCGAAAGGAAAGAAAATTAAGCTAAGCCTTCTGACGTTCTGATTACTAAATCTATTTTACGTACTTCGCTTATGGTTTCCGAAATAATATGATTATGATATGTTTTGCTCACCGGTGTGTGTATGTCCGGGATAAGTTTGCTCGTGCAAGTTATGACTCTCCGGTTCCTATATTTGTTTTTCGTGGTTTTTCATCCCGAGTTATGACTCGTTATTGGATTTCTTGCTTTACATACTCAGTACATATTCCGTACTGACCCCCTTTCTTCGGGGGCTGCGTTTCATGCCGCGCAGGTACACCCAGGTGAGCTAAAGATATTAGCAGAAGACGTTCCAGCGGGATTGGCGAGCTCCACTTGCTCCGGAGCGCTGCCGAGTCAGAGTTCGTCTGTGTTATGGTATCTGAGTCATGTTAGAGACTTTGCAGACAGGGTCGTGTGTATAAGATGTCCGTTGTGAGCGGCTCCATAAGCCGTAGATTCGCTATATGTAGATTTACGATTTTGTACGGTTACAAGTTTTGTCTAATTTGTAAAAAAATATAAAGTATGTTTGTTCTTTTAAACACTTCCGTTATCGCTCGGCCCTAGATAAGGTTTTGATCTAGTGACATAAGGGCCATGTATATATCATAATTACGAGTGTTACGATAGCTTTCTTATTTCTTTGTTATGCTATTATACATGCCTTACATACTAAGGTTCGTCCTTTCGGCCCGTTCAGATAGATAGGAGTCGGCCGTGACACTTTTCTATAGTTTATATTCCATAGAGGTCTGTAGATAGTTGTATATAGTAGGAGTGTCGTGTAGCTATGTTAGCTATTATTTTGTGGTACAACATATGTAGTGGCCTAGTGAGCCTACACTGTTATCCTTGGCACGTATGATTGTTTACATAGACACAGGAGTTATGAGAGTTCGGTGCAAAGTTGCTATGTTAACTTTACGGCTCATCGGGTTGGGTCGTGATAGAGAACATTTTTCTGATTCTAATTTTCCTCGTACTAGTGGATCTGAAGTGGGAAACAATGAGGGTGCAAGAGTTGGGCTACATCCTCAAATGAGTCATAGTACTCCTGCTGTTGATCCTCCTTTTCAACAAATGGCTGATTTCTTTAGTCACATGGCTAGAAGAATGCACGACCCTAATGAAATGAACTTTGATAAAATGAGAAAAATGGCGGAGTTGAGTTTGAAGGCACTGTTGATCCTACGGACGCCGAGCAGTGGTTAGAGCGCATGGAAAGAGCATTTGAGCAATTAGAGTGTTCAGACGCTGCCAAATTTAAGTATGCTGTCTCACTGTTACAAAAAAATGCTTATGACTGGTGGGTAAGTGTATCGAATGCCAAGGCAAAACCTCCTGTTCTTATTTGGAATGATTTTGTGAAAGAATTTCATATGAAGTATGTCCCACCTACTTATCATGATGCAAAGAAAAAGGAGTTCTTGAATTTAGAGCAAGGGAGTATGTCTATTGCTGAATATCAACAAAGGTTCTTAGGCTTTCTCGTTATGCTGGTGGTATTATCAATAATGAAAAAGATAAGTGCAGGCCATTCGAAGACGGTTTTAATGATTCCATCAGAAAATCTGTGGCGGTCCTACAACATGAGAGCTTTTGTAAATTAGTTTCAGCTGCTCTTACTTGGGAAAGGATCGACAAAGAAAAAGCTAGTAGAAATGAAAACAAGTTTAGAAAAGCTGATGCAGATTCAGGAGGTAAAAGGGGAAGGTTTGACAATTCCAAAGCTGGTAGTGTTCACAAGTCAGCCCAGCAGAAGCAAAATAAATCAGATTTCTCTACTGCTAGCACTCCAAGCTATGGCCAAGGCAAGACTCGTATACCCACTTGTGGACAATGTGGAAAGAATCTCTCTGGTACTTGTAGGAGGGATTGTGGTGCTTCTTTTAATTGTGGGAGCTTCGATCATAAAGTGAAGGATTGTTATAATCCTAATCCTATTTCTTCTCCGTGTACAGAAGGCTCAGTTGAGAAACTTATTGCCATTCCTTCTCAAGAGAATAGAGATGCAAGATCTAGAAACATTCAAGCAGCAAGTGCAAGTGGAGCTAATCAAGCTAGTAGGTCAAGAGCTACAACACGAGCTTATGCTATGATACAGAGGGATGACCAAGATAGGGCAGACGTGGTTGTTGGTAAATTTCACTTATTTGAATTATGTGTTGTTACATTATTTGATTATGGTTCTACACATTCTTATGTTTGCTCATCTTTGGTTTTTCCTAAAAATGTGACATCTGTGAGACTTAATTGTGGTGTGCTTCTCCAAAGTTCATTGGGTCAATAGGTTGTTTGTAATCAAATCTATTGAGGTTATCCCTTGGTGATTCAAAATCTAGTCTTCCCTGCTGATTTGATTGAAATGCCTTTTTAAGACTGTGATGTCATCATCGGTATGGATTGGCTTCATAGATACCCTGCAGTAGTGGATTGCAGGTCAAAGCATGTGACCTTTAGAGCTCCTTCATTTTCACACATCATTGTTCGAGGTGAAAGATCATTGACATCTAGTATTATCTCCACGGTTGTGGCAAGAAAGATGCTTAGTCAGGGTTGTGAAGCTTATCTTGCTCATATATTTGATACACACATGGAAAGTCCAAGCCTTAAAGATATAGCAGTTGTATGTGAATTTCTTGATGTTTTCCCTGAAAATCTTCCTGGGTTACCCACGGAAAGGGAAGTTGAGTTTCCTATAGGGGTTATTCTTGGAACTATTCCTATTTATCTAACTCCTTATCGAATGGCTCCAAAAGAATTGAAGGAGTTAAAAATTCAATTGCAAGAACTTCTTGAGAAAGGTATTATTCGCCCAAGTGTTTCTCCATGGGGAGCTCCTGTTTTATTTGTGAAAAAGAAGATGGCACTCTTATACTTCGTATTGATTACCGGCAATTGACCAAGGTAACAATTACGAATAGATATCCACTGCCTAGGATTGATGATTTATTTGACCAGCTAAAGGGTACTAGGTTGTTCTCAAAAATTGACTTGAGGTCTGGGTATTACCAACTGTGGGTAAGTGAACAAGATGTTCCTACAACTACCTTTAGGACTCGTTATGGTCATTATGAATTTTTGGTGATGCCATTCGGGTTGACGAATGCTCTCGCGGCATTCATGGAGCTGATGAATTGCGTGTTAAAGCCTTATCTTGACCAATTTGAAGTGGTATTTGTAGATGATATTTTAATATATTTCGAGAATAGTGAAGATCATGAAAAGCATCTTCGGATTGTTTTGCAAATTTTGGAAAAGAAAAAGCTTTATGCTAAGCTTTCCAAATATGAATTTTGGCTTGGTAAAGTGGCTTTCCTGGGGCATGTTGTGTCAGCTGAAAGTGTGAAGGTGGATCCTAGTAAGATCCAAGCTATTGTTGAATGAAAACTGCCTAAAAGTCCAACTAAAGTAAGAATTTTCTTGGGCTTAGCGGGATACTATAGAATGTTTGTCAAAGGCATCTCCATTATAGCCTCTCCTTTGACTAAACTTTTGAGGAAGGATGTCAAGTTCGTATGGGATGAAAAATTTTAAGAGAGCTTTGAAAAGCTCAAATCCTTATTGGCACTAGCTCCTATACTTACACTACCAACTAAAGGGAAGAGTATGTGATATATAGTGATGCTTCTTGTCATGGATTGGGTTGTGTGTTGATGCACGAAGGGAAAGTAATTGCGTATGCCTCTCGAAAATTGAAACCACATGAGATGAATTATCCTACTCATGACCTTGAGCTCACTGCCATAGTGTTTGCTTTGAAAATTTGGAGGCATTACTTATATAACGAAAAGTGTCACATATTTTCTGATCACAAGAGTTTGAAGTACTTGGGTACACAGAAAGAGTTGAATTTGAGACAACGTAGATGGCTTGAACTCATTAAATATTATGACTGTATCATTGACTATAATCCATGTAAAGCCAATGTGGTTGCAGATGCTCTAAGTCGCAAATCCTTTGTCAGTTTATCTCTAAGCCCTTTCCCTTTATTTCTTGAATTAAGAGTCATGAATGCTAGTCTTGCATTTGATTCTGATGGTTCTGTTGTTGCTAGTTTGCAAGTCAAGACAGTTCTACTTGAACAGGTGAAAGAAGCACAGAAGTTAGATGAGAAGCTTGTGAAATTGAACAAAGAGGTTCAAACTGAAGAAAAGCTTGATTTTAAATTAAGGGAGGATGGTGTTCTATCTTATCGAAATAGGTTATGTATTCCTAAAGATGACAACTTTAGGAAATAAATTTTCAATGATGCACATACTTCACCATATGCAAGGCATTGTGGAGGTACCAAAATGTATCAAACCATCAAAGAACACTACTGGTGGAATGGTATGAAGAAGGACATTGCGGAATTTATTTCTAAATGCTTAGTTTGTCAAAAAATAAAGGCTGAGCATCAAGTCCCAACCAGTTAGTTACAACCCTTATTGATACCTTAGTAGAAATGGGAAAGAATAACTATGGACTTTGTTTCTGGGCTTCCACGCACTCAAAGAAACCATGATGCAATTTGGGTTATAGTTGATAGACTAACCAAGAGTGCTCATTTCTTCGCCATCAGAGTAGACTACCCACTCGAACGTTTAGTAGAATTGTACGTTAATGAGATTGTGAGGCTGCATGGAGTTCCTTCTTCTATTATATCTGACCGAGACCTGAGGTTTACATCCATATTTTGGACTAGCTTGCAAGAAGCTTTAGGAACTAGGTTGAACTTTAGGACTTCTTTCCATCCTCAGACAGACGGCCAGTACGAGAGGGTAATTCCAATCTTGGAAGATATGCTTCGAGCTTGCATTATGGAATTTGAGGGTAGTTGGGACAGATACCTAGCCCTTATAGAATTTGCTTACAATTGTAGCTACCAATCAAGTATTGGCATGCCTCCTTATGAAGCATTATATGGGAGAAAATATAGAACTACTCTTTGTTGGAGTGAAGTTGGTCAAAGAAAATTGTTTGGTCCCGAGATTGTGCAACAAACTGAAGATAAAGCAAAAATAATCAAGGATCGTCTAAAAATTTCTTCGGATAGACAAATGTCTTATGCTTATTTTAAGAGGCGTGAAATTGAGCATCAAATAGGAGATAAGGTATTTTTAAAGGTTTCCCCGTGGATGAAGATTATGAGGTTTGGCCAAAAACGAAAACTTAGTCCTCGATTTATTGGACCATATAAGTTACACCCCGTAGTTTTGTATGTTGAGATTCAAGCTATCTTTCAGGAGGTATATGAGATTATATGCGCTTATCTTATGATTATGATGGTTTAAGTTCATATAATAAGCTATGGAAGCATTGAAGGGCAAGTAAATTAAGGAAATTAAATTTGTTGGAATTTTGAATAAAATATGAGGGCCAATTTCGGCCCAACATACAGAAAGAATATATTTTAGTATATAAGAAGTTTTAAAGCCAAGAAAAAGCCTAAATTGAAGTTCAGGAAGTCTAGTTTCCAACGCAACAAACCGCTCGTCGATAGGACATCGGAGTAGAGAGTTATGGACGTTACAAGTTTTGCCGCCAGAGTAGAACATTACCCTGTGCGAACGTGACCCTAGGGCCACGAACGCGAAGAGTAACCCTAAGAAACCCTTCGCGAATGTGACCCTTGGTCGCAAACTCGAAAGGCAAACTTAAGTCGGTTTCCACTGACTTTAACACACTACATAAGGGTTAAAACCCTTTTTTTGTCATAATAATTTCCCAAAATACTCAGCAAACATATGAGGGTAGATGAACATTACAAAGTGAGGATTTTGAGAGATTTAAAGTGACGGAGTATTAATCGAGGTCCGGGTAACGTGTAGTCGCGATTATAGCTTTGTCTCACGATGAAGTTGGTTCGGATTCAACACAAATATTGAAGGTCTTGCTATTCTAGTATGTATAAGGTATGAATCTCTCTTTATTAACGTTGATTTAGGAATATTTACGAGAATAAGATTTATAGTTATTGCGTTAGTATTGTTGGCTTATGGATTGAGGTTTGAAGAAAGTTTTGGATGAAATTATACATATTTATCTTGTAGAATCTTGATGATATTATCGTTGATGTGGTTGGTATTGTTTGGGAGTTGTTTTAGTATTTGGAGGAAGTAGATCATATAGGGGAGATGCTGCCCGAATTTCGCCAGATTCTAAATAGATTTCATTTGAAGGCTTAAGACAAGCATATGAAGATAAGCCTAAAAAGGGTATGAATTCTCTTGAATGTAGATTTACCAGCTTGGGAGGATAAGCGTTAAGTGGTTAAGGAGAAAAAAAGGTATGTTAAGGCTGTCCCTTCTTTTATTTTTTGCATGATCTTATGACATGAACGGACAAGCGAGTAAACAAGCTTCTATATTACTCTACTCTTAGAAGTGTTAGGAATACTTCAGTCTTTGATGATCCTGTACCCCTGTTATTATGTTCCTTCTGTTCATAGGTCTTGAGATTTCATGTATTAGTAATGTTAGCCCAACAATTGTCCACCAGAGTGAGTGTGACATCATATTATTCTGAGAGTTCTATGTATTCATTTCATTTATGCATTGCATTCATATTCATATGCATATTGACCCATGACCAGAAGGCGTTATATACGCGTATATTATATGTATATGGGGTATGGGGAAAGGGATAGGTGTTATATACGCATTACCACCTGATCAGCTGGTGCACCATGATGATGATATATGGATCGGGCTGCACGTTCCGCAGCAATGTATATGATGATGATGATGATGATGATGGCCGCAGAGAGGCCGACGGGATATGAAATAATGGATCGGCCTGAATGTTCCTCAGCACTATGACCTATATATATGCATGAGCATGATTATCATTGACAGCATGCATGTTATGCACCCACAGAGGCATTATCGGTATACAGATTTATACAAATACTTTCAGATACTCAGTCATACAGATGCATACAGACAGTCAGTTGGTTTTTGAGTTCAGATTCAGTTCATGATTCTTATGTTTATGTTACTTCTATGCCTTACATACTCAGTACATTATCCGTACTGACTCCCCTATTGCTCGGGGGGCTGCGTTCATGCCCGCAGGCTCAGGTAGATAGACAGGCGGTCCAGCTTAGTAGGATCTCTACCTAGCGGTAGTCAGTGCACTCCATTTGGTTTGGGGCTGCAGTTCATTTTTGTATGTTATTTTGACTTGTATGTATGGGTATGACGGGAGCCCTGTACCGTCCTCTCTACAGCTTGTACTCCATTAGAGGTCTGTTAACAGTTGTACATAGTTGGGATGTTATGTATCCTTGATGACTCTTATTTTGTTGCACAACATATAGCGGCCTAGTCGGCTTGATGTTACACCCTGGAAAATTTCGTGTTACCAAGACTGTAGACGGCTTAGTATGAGCTCAAGGAAGAGTAAATTTATACAACGATTAGGGATAAAGATTAAATTATATGAGTATAGGAATAACATATGGATGATATTTGGAGACCGTATGGTGTAAATCAGTCAATACGTTATTTGATGAATAACCCTCGTAACCGTAAGTTAAGATAGGGCCCAAATGTCGGGATTTTATAAAGGACATATGAAAAGTGATATGAGTAGTACATGGGAAGTTGAGAAAATCTTAAGAATGACCCTTAAGCCAAATATGGGCGTAAGCCCTCCAAAACGATAATTTAAGGATACATTTTCGGATGATCTGATTTGGAGGGGCCAAACTGCTATTATAAGTTTGGAATTTGGAAAAACCCCAGTAATGAAAGTTGTATATAATTGAAAGATCTTTCCAACCATAGGTCGTGGGTCCTCATACAATATCGGGATCAAGAATTATGGCTATTTTAAGATAAAGACTCCAAGCTGCTAAATGGCTTCCGCGGCTCCCACTTGAGAAGGTTGGTGGAACCGACTTATGAGGGGTATAAATACCCCATTAAATCCATTTTTTTCCACATTTTACATTCTCAATAGTCCTATAAACTTCCCAACACAGCCCCCAAACATTTATAGCCCATTAAATCAAGAATTTAACAAGATTACACCAAACTAGTCCATGAATGGTGATTGTTCTTGCTTCTACTTGATCTTGTGTTAAGTTTGGTCTAGAAGAAAGTTGGTGTGGCTGAATTTATTCAAGTATAAGGTATTTTCTTCATCCTATCTCTTATGTTGAGTTGATTTGAAGGTTTAGCAAGTCTTAAAGGTGAAAATAGTTAAGGAGGAAAGGTCATAAAGTGTTGTGTTGTAGTTGTTGTGTTTATGGACTGTTTTGACATGTCGTGGCCATGTGGATAGGCTGATTTATATGTATAGAGGTGGTATCTAATGTTGTTGGTGCGTTGATGAGATTATGCTCCTTGATTGGGAATAAAGGAAGTGTATATTGTTGCTGTATGTTGGAAAACATCGTGTGGAATGTTTATGGAATATATTGGTATGGATAATAGTATTGTTGATGTTGTTATTGTTGTTGTTATTGATTGGTTTCTGAATTGTGTTTTCGGGCTAGGCATATAAATAGGGGAGATGCTGCCCGAATTTTCGCAGATTCTAAATGGATTTAAATTGAAGGCTTAAGACAAGCGTATGATGGTGAGCCTAATAATAGTATGGATGGTTTTATATGTAGATTTCAAGATAAGAGGTAGGTTGGATAGTCGAGAAGCAAGTTTCGAGGTATGTTAAGGCTATGCTCTCCTTCTTTTTGGCATGATCTATGACAAGTGCGAAGCGTAATGATATCCATAATGAATCCACTCCTAGATGTAGGATATCCTAGTTCCTTGACTTCTTAAGTCCCGAAGGGGCATCCATAAGTTGTACGATTTCACAACGATGTCCAATTCCCGAAGGGTACATTCTTAAGTTTTCCTTATTCCCATGCATTTCACATTTGATTTTTGAGTCTCGACGGAGATAAAATAAAAGGGGGAAGAAGTTCCCATTTTTTTTTAAAAAGGGAAGAAGTTCCCGTTTTAAACTAAAATTTACTCTGAAGGGAGTCTTTTGATGGTTTCCAAAGATTTTCATGCATTTACATATTTACATTTATGCACGACATCATTTCATGGGGAATAGGAAAAGGGCTAAGGCGTTATATACGCAAACCACCTGATCAGCTGGTATACGATGATTATGATGCCCGAAGGGGCCATTATGCTATTATGCACGAAGAGGATGCGAAAGGTGGCATTATATATATATATATATATATATATATATATATATATATATATATATATATATATATATATATATACATATACATACTCATCAAAGTTCATATGCACATACATGTTTATCAGAGTTGGTCACAGGTACAGATTAAGTCTGTTACTCTTTTATAATTCAAGTCGAGATATATTATATCAGTTCTACCTTACATACTCGGTACATTATTCGCACTGACATCCCTTTGCCTGGGGGCGCTGCGTTTCATGCCACGCAGGTGTATACAGATAAGTAGAAGACATTGTCTATAGGATGTTCCTAGGCTATCAGCTGGATTGGTGAGCTCCATCTCAGTTCGGAGTGTTGCCGAGTCCGAGTACTTATGTGATGGTATCTCGTATATGTTAGAGACTTTTGCAGATAGTGTCCTGAGGATAGTGCGTCTAGATGTCGACAGTGGTGTAAAGCGACCATATAGGTCGATGTGTTTTTTTTTTTTTTTAAGATTTTATTGTGACCAAAGGTTTTCTTAGAATTAGTGATAAGGGAGAAGTCTCTGATTTGATGAAAGAGTTTTATTGAAAAGTTTTTTTTTTACCTGACGGAAGCGTCATTTCGTAGATTAAAGGTTCACAAAATTCGTGACTCCGGGATGGAATAGTAGTCTGGCACTCAGCCGAGTAGGGTCTTGGGTGTTAGTCGCCGCCCTCCGGTTTGGGTCGTGATAGAAGTAGTATTAGAGCAGTTCATCCTAGGGGTTGTCTGCAAAGTCTTGTCCAGTAGAGTCTTGTTTATGGTGTATTGCGCGCCACATTTATAAACAGGAGGCTACAGGGAATTTAGGATGGTTACCCCTCTTTCATATCTAAGATCGGGCGATAAGAGCCAAGTTATAGGAAGTCAAATTCCTTGCACTAACCCTTGATTTCAGTGGAAGAATGGTGCGGCAAAGGGATGGAATAATGATATCGGGATTACAGGGAAAATAGAAGTTGAAGGAATCAGCACAGAGGTAAGTATTGGTAAAAAGGATCATAATTCAGATATGGTAAGGATGTTGAAAGTATGATTGAAATGTATAGCTAATGAATGGAAGAGGAAGTGACAAGGAAAGTACAAAAGGACGATCGATAAAGGTTCAGGTATATTCCGAATTGTCATGCAACAGGTTAGTTTCGTCATCTTTGCATTTCTGTTCGATATTGAGAGCCCTGTATGGCTAAGGTGTGCTAACTATGTATATATTTGGCCCTGTGAGGCATTGTATGTATTTTCTAGGCTGGGTGTAGGTCTGGGATAGTAAGAAATATAATGGGCACTCTGCCAAAATTCTCTAAAAAATTTAAGGACAAGGACCAAAGAAGGACAAGGACCAAATATTTAGGAGATCACGAAGATTATACGCCTATGATTGTTATAGATTGATTAATGGGAAAGTATGGAACAAGATGATAGGGAATGATAAGATAAAGATGACACTACAAGTGGACATTGGGCATTAATTATTGGAATAAAAAGTACTATTCCGGCTAGACAGATAGTTTGATACATCATTATTTCGAGTATCCCTAGGGATTATTATAGGCAAGATTTGGGATTTAAAGTAGTATTTTTTGGTAATGACAAGTAGGGAACTTGAAGGATTCATAAGTGAAAGAACAAAAGCGATGACGAAAGGATTATTATGGGATGAAATTTCGATTGAGAATGGCAATGGAATAAAACACCATAAGGTAAAGCCTTTAAGGGGGGAGCAAGTAAGCTTGGGTACGAGCACAAGGACTGAAATAATATGTGCTAGATGTTGTATTGTGAATGGATTATAGAGATATTACAAAGTAAGAATTGTTGTGGGAATAAGATGAACAAAATTTGAAGGCAAGTCAGCAAATGAATAGAGTAACTAAAGAGTATCTTTTGAGACTGGACTGAAAATAATTCGTGGGGAAGAAAAGAAATTGAACGATATTCTCGTAGGGGAACGTAATGTCCACAAAATGGGAAGGTATGACAAGAAAATAAAAGGGAATGCAAGGGAGTTTTAAGATAGTCTTGGTGTGCATGAAGAATGGTTTATGCGGAAGATGATTAGTAGTCCGAAGGATTAAAATAGGTTACATTCGAGGTTTTATAGGAACAAGGTCTATTGGGGGATTCAAGTATAGTCGACAAATGAGTTCTGTTGTGCCTTAACATAAAGAGAAGGTTTTTGCAACTAACTCAAAAGAAATGATTTATAGAAAGGATTATGGAATTGATTATATGTTAAGGTTGAGTTCAAGAATGTCATAAAGATATGGGTACGTTCCTGTAATACTTTTGGATACTGGAGATATTAAGATGATTTTATATAAGTTAGATTAGTGAATTGGGGTTACTTAGTTCCTACAGATCGGGAGTTGTCGGTAAAATGAAGAATAGTCAGAACTTATGTTTGCCATTGATGCAGAGATGATTACGTTGAGCAGAGCTACGACTAGTTAGAGAGTTAACACAATTGCAGAGCGAGGGTTACGAGGGTATCAAGAGGCAAGTTATGAGATTTAAATGTCAGTAAGGTAAAGATGAGGAAGGTATGAGCTATTGGAGTATATGAGGTCATAATTTGTTTAGACCTCAGTTAAGAGGCCAGAAGCACCGTGGTTTGGTTCCAGGTATGTTAGTGATTTCTTCAGAAGCATATTTTTTGACTTATGAGTTTCAAGAGCAAAGAGATTAGCTACGAGAGTAGAGAAAGGTTTGTAAACCTATGATGTTGGTCAATTCAGTAGAAGGCTATGAAGGGTATGAGCGGATTTAAACAGGTTAAAAGTCGGGAAATGGACGACAAGATTTCGGGAAGGTCAGAAGTAAGCATAGGAAAGAGCGAGTAAATAACCAATGGAGACCTGTTATGGCGATGGTACAATTAAATGCGATATGTTAATGGGAAGAATGTTTCGATAAAGAGATGTACCATAGAATGGGATCAGGGACAGAGAATGGGATCAGGGACAGAGTACAAGACTAGTTTAAACATTCGAAGATGAATGTTTCGAAGGGGGAAAGGATGCTACACCCCGAAATATTTCGTGTTACCAAGACTGTAGACGGCTTAGTATGAGCTCAATGGATAGTAAAGTTATACAAGGATTAGGGATGAAGATTATATCATATGAGAATAGGAATAACATATAGATGACATTTGGAGATCGGATGGTGTAAATCAGTCAATACGTTATTTGATGAATAACGCTCATATCATAAGTTAAGGTGGGGTCCAAATGTTGGGGTTTTATAAAGGACATATGAAAAGTGATATGAGTAGTGCATGGGAAGTTGAGCAAATCTTAAGAAGGACCCTTAAGCCAAATATGGGCATAAGCCCTCCAAAAGGATAATTTAAGGATACATTTTCGGATGATCCGACTTGAAGGGGCCAAAACTCTATTAAAAGTTTAGAATTTGGAAACACACAACAAATAAAAGTTTTAGATAATTGAAAGAGCTTTCCAACCATGGGTCTTGGGCCCTCATACGATAGCGGGATCAAGAATTATGGTCATTTTAAGCTAACGACTCCAAGCAGCCAAATGGCTTCCGCGGGTCCCACTTGAGAAGGTCAGTGGAACCGACTTATAAATACCCCATTAACTCTATTTTTTTCAGCATTTTACAATCTCAATAGTACTAGAAACTTACCAACACAACCCCCAAATATTTATAGCCCATTAAATCAAGAATTTAATAAGTTTACACCAAACTTGTCCATGAAAGGTGATTGTTCTTGCTTCTACTTGATGTTGTGGTAAGTTCGGTCTTGAAGAAAGTTGGTATGGCTGAATTTATTCAATTATAAGGTATTTTATTCATCCTATCTCTTATGTTGAGTTGATTTAAAGGTTTAGCAAGTCTTAAAGTGAAAAAAGTTATGGAGGAAAGGCCATAAAGTGTTGTGTTGTAATTGTTGTGTTTATGGACTTTTTTGAGCAAGTTTTGGCCGTGTGGCTGGGATGATTTACATGTATAGAGATGGTATCTAATGTTGTTGGTGCATTGATGAGATTATGCTCCTTGATTGGGAAGAAAGGAAGTGTATATTGTTGTTGTATGTTGAAAAACATCGTGTGAGATGTTTATGGAATATATTGGTATGGATAATAGTGTTGTTGATGTTGGTGTTGTTGTTGTTGTTGATTGGTCGCTGAATTGTGATTTTGGGCTAGGCATATAGATAGGGGAGATCTTTGCCCGAATTTCGGCAGATTCTAAATAAATTTAAATTGAAGGCTTAAGTCAAGTGTATGATGGTGAGCCTAACAATAGTATGGATGGTTTTATATGTAGATTTCAAGACAGGAGGTAGGTTGGAATGTCGAAAAGCAAGCTTCTAGGTATGTTAAGGCTATCCTCTCCTTCTCTTTGGCATGATCTATGACAAGTGCGAAGCGTAATGATATCCATAATGAATCCACTCCTAGATATAGGATATCCGAGTTCCTTGACTTCTTAAGTTCTGAAAGGGCATCCATAAGTTGTACGATTTTACAATGATGTCTAATTTCAGAAGGGGACATTCTTAAAGTTTCCTTATTCCCATGCATTTCACATTTGATTTTGAGTCTCGAAGGAGACAAATGAAAAGGGGAAGAAGTTCCCATTTTTTTAAAAAGGGAAGAAGTTCCCGTTTTAAACTAAAAGTTGCTCCGAAGGGAATCTTTTGATGGTTTCAAATGATTTTCTTGCATTTGCATATTTACATTTACGCACGACATCATTTAATGGAAAATGGGAAAAGGGCTAAGGCGTTTGATGTTCGGCCTAAATTGCATACATTTATTCATTGTTGCCTCACATTTTAGTACTTTTAATTGTCTTTTGAGTATTAATTATGATAATTTGTGCATAACATTATATTTTCACAATGTAGGAAGAAAACAGTGTGAAACATGGAACAAATCGAAAAATAAGAGATATGCCACATTGAATTAAAAGGAAAAGAAAAGAGAGAAGAAAGGAGACAAAAAGTGGTGGCTCAATGATTAGGAAATTATGGTAATGATTAAGCAATCATGGAGTACACATTGCAATTAAGATTGAATTGAGAAGAAAAACTAGGCAGAACACGGATAATTTCATTGCGACACGCAGGTGACGCACAGTGGAATCCGGATCCTCGCTTCTTCCTATTTCGTTTTGGACTCAATTATTTTATTTGGGGTTTTTTTTTGTACACCTATAAATAATCCATAAGACAGGTTTTTACATAACTTTGGATAGCTTGAAACCCTTAGTTCACAACTTTGAACCTAGAGAGAGTTTGGAGCCGCCGTGGAGGCCGTAGTTACAGGGTTTTATCTTCTCTTCTCTGTAATAATTATTTAGCCATTTTTATTCGGATGATTTGTTGTTTTTCTTTCATGTCTATGTGGAGCTAAACTCTTTAGTTCTAGGGTTTTGACACAAACAAGAAAGTTGACGTTTGATCATCGTTCCTATGTATTAGATATCCATCTTTTGGGTTGCTTATTTATTCTTGTGCTTAATTGTTTGATTACTTGATCACTAATTGAACACTATCCGTGGTGCGTGAATTGAACTTGAGAAAGGAAATTCATGTACGTAATAAGAATAAATAGAGTTTGTTCGATTTAATCGTTTCGCTACTGAGGATAAAGATATACCCTTTAGCCCTACTAAGTTGAATACGGAGAAATTAATGTGTTCTTGTTACCTCTGACGACCATAGAGATATAGGCGTTATAGTAGCATCTACTTTTATTTTTAATTAGCTTGTGAGTAGTTCGAGAGAATATCATAAAGTTACAATTAACCCGTCAACTAGTAACCCATAGGTAGAACGATTTGAAAACTCAATTTATTTTTATTTTTAATGATTGTTAGTGGTCATAGCCCTAGATCTATCTCTTCTCCGATAAAAATTTGCTCTTTCTTGTTTGAAGTTCATTATTTGTTTTCTTTTATTTTTAATTAGTTTACAAATATAATTTGGATTTTATTTCTTGTTTAGATAATTAGAATTAGTTTAATTTGATAAATAGTAAATTATAAGTCTCTGTGGGATCGATATCTGGACTTAAAAATCCTATATTACTTGTACGACCGCGTATACTTGCGTGTGCGTTAGGGAGCAACAAGTTTTTGGCGCCGTTTCCGGGGACTTAGAAATTAATTGTTTATCTAGATTAGACTTTTCTTTTTGTCTATTCAAGTTTTTTTTTTTTTTTTTTTTGTGTAATATTCTTGTATTCTTCTTGACATGGCATCTTTGAACGAAAATTTATCGAATGTTGGGAATTCATGTTTTAATGATTTTTGTGCACTTTGTGGAGGACCCCCCTTATGGGAAAATTGTTCTAAAATTTGGCGCATACGGGATGTGATGTGTGACCCCTCTAAATTCTATGACTGTAACTTTTGTAACCAGTGTGGTGGTCAATGGAAAGAGTGTCCTAAGTGTTGTTCTAGTCTCGCAAGTGATTTTCACAAAGTGGATGTTGTTAGCGATACTTGGCTATTGGTTCGAGCTCACCGATTAGAGGTATGGGGGGATTATCTTGATGAAATTACAAGTGACATGACATACTTCATGGAAGAAAGAACAAAGCTCGGACAAGAGATAGACCAATTTGGCTCAGACATCTATGACCTGCAGGCTCAAATAAATAAATAAATTGAGGCGTCTGATACTCAACCACCAATTGTCGTGGATACTGGCCATCTTGTGGAGCAAACAGAGGAATTCCAACCATTCGATTAGGTCTTTGTTGATGAAGTCATTGTTGAGGAGGTGTACAAAAGTGAGGATGTCAGATATAATGCAGTTTTAGAGTTGGGGCGTGTTGGTCCTCGTTCTAAACATTTTTCTACATTATGTTTGGTTGGCGACATGAAAATCGAGCCCTCCACGCCGATGAAGAATTGTATAGATGAGGAACAAGAGCCTTACATCCTGAAATTTGCCATACCAAAGATATAAAATGACATTCCTCACTTAAGGGCCAAGAAGTGCAAGATGTGACACCTATTGTTTGGTTCCTTTATTTTCACACCACCGCCTCAGGAGCGGAGCAAAAAATTTGATGCAAAATTAGGGGCGCAATTCATATCCTCAAAGTGGAGGGAAAAGTGGTGAAGTTGATTCACGTCGTGCCACGATGTTAACTAAGGCGCTTATTGTGAGGCAACCTAATGGGTAATAATTATAGATTTTTATTTTTATAGTGTCACGTTTTGTTGTGTTTTGTTTTTGTTTTGCAGATTAGGGGAAGTCTGAGTACCCAAAGTTGAAAGCTGAGGAGCATATTTGAGCTTAAGTGTGGGGTCGTGCCGACCCTTAATGATGAGAGCATGTTGCTAGCTAGCCCCTAAAGGGCCCCAGGAAGTATTTCTTGCTTTACTAGTTTTTAATTTTTCCATCTATATGCACTGAGGGCATTGCATGATTTTAAGTGTGGGGTGGAAAATACGTCCCTGGGAAGGCTGAGGATGATGATTTAATATGCCTTAGGAATTTTTTTTTATTATTATTATGATTATTAGTTTTGAGTCTTAGTGTCGGAAAAAAAAAGGAAAAATTCGAAAAGATTTTTTGTTTTCTTTGATTTTCTTTAGTAACTTCTTAAGTCCCTCATTAGCGGCATTCATCATCCACCCCTTGGGTATTTTTATGGCCTCGGTTCTTTCCCGAGGGAAGGCCTTTGAACCGGGTAATAATTTTTAATTTTTTTTAATTTTTAGGATTAGTTTTTTTTTTAGGAGTAGTGAAAGAGAGAGACAAGAAAGCCCTTGTGACTTGTTTGATACTAGCATATTTGGACCTGAGATTGAGTAGTATTTTCCTGTCAGTGCTTGAGTAATGAAAAAAAAAAAGATAGCAGGCTTTCTGACACCTAGACACATGGTTGTGACTCTGTATATAGCTTATTCTTATTTTGTAGTTCGCCATGATCCTATCTGTCTTAGAATAGAATTGATCCATCTTGATTGATACTTGTGCCATGAGTGGTGAGGATTTTCTACATTTATTCCATGTTTTGCATACTAGTCTAGAACTTGCTCTGCATGTTATTGAAGCGAAATAAAAAAATGTTGCTCTGTTTAGAAGATGATTATAGGCTTTCTTTGATATGTCTTGTAAATTTTAGACTTTTCAGATATTATACCACTAGTTAGCCCTTTGAGCCTGTAGCCTTTCGTTTGTTAGCCGTATTTTTTCCTTGATCCTTTTTGTTGAATCCCTAGTTTTTGCACCCTGCTTCCTTGAGCACTGTAGCATAGACTGTGATATAATTGTTAAATCTGAAGAAAGGGGATGGTCAAGTGAAAAAATGGTGACCAATGATAAGCTGCAAAGTGATGAAAAGGCCCTCTTAGAAAGAATGTGAAAAAAAAAAGAAAAATTGCTTGAAAAAAATAAATTGAAGCGTTCTTGATATGATGAGAATTACTTGTGGTATAATTGATGAAGAGAGGGCTGAAAAATAAAGTTAAGAGATGAAAATAATGGGTGATGAAGTTTAAAAGTGCAAAGTGCTTAGGGAAGTGTAAGTCACTATTATATAGTTTTCCTACCCGTTCCCTAGCCAACATTACAACCCGTTAAAGTCCTATTTGATTCTATTCGAGCACACTTAATTAGTGGAGATGTACATAATGGGCAAGCCTATGGTTCTTTGTGCATACATGTGAATTTCTTTGTGAGTGTGAGGGTTGTGCTTTGATGCTTAAGTTCTTAAATTACATTCAATTCTTTGATTTGAGTGTGTGGACTATTTCTTCTTCTGAAGGCACTTGTTTCATGATAGATAGGTGATGTTGTTAGCTTCTTTGATAGAGGGGGTGAGCGACCTCAAGTTTGATGAGTTAAAGTCCGTCTACGAGGTTAGGAGGTTAGAAGTTTGATGTTTGTTGTTGACTTGTATATCTTGCATGATGATCAGGAAGTGTATATTTGATGGTTTGAGTTGTTATAGGGCCTAATTGTTGAATTCAACCAAAGTGGTGGTATTCACGGGCTTGATTTATTGAGAGTGATTTTAATGCTTACTCGAGGACGAGCAAGAGTCTAAGTATGGGGTGGTGATGTTCGGCCTAAATTGCATAAATTTATTCATTGTTGCCTCATATTTTAGTTCTTTTAATTATCTTTTGAGTATTAATTATGATAATTTGTGCCTAACATTATATTTTCACAATGTAGGAAGAAAACAGTGTGAAACATGGACAAATGGAAAAATAAGAGATGTGCCACATTGAATTAAAAGGAAAAGAAAAGAGAAAAGAAAGGAGACAAAAAGTGGTGGCTCAATGATTAGGAAATTATGGTAATGATTAAGCAATCATGGAGTACACTTTGCAATTAAGATTGAATTGAGAAGAAAAGCTGGGCGAGTAACGCGAAAAATTTCATTGCTACACGCAGGTGACGCACAGTGGAATCCGGATCCTCACTTCTTCCTATTTCGTTTTGGACTCAGTTATTTTATTTGGGCTTTATTTTTCTGCACCTATAAATAATCCATAAGACAGATTTTTACCTAACTTTGGATAGCTTGAGACCCTTAGTTCACAACTTTGAACCTAGAGAGAGTTTGGAGCCGCCGTGGAGGCCGTAGTTACAGGGTTTTATCTTCTCTTCTCTATAACACTTATTTAGCCATTTTTATTTGGATGATTTGTTATTTTTCTTCCATGTCTATGTGGAGCTAAACTCTTTAGTTCTAGGGTTTTGACACAAACATGAAAGTTGACGTTTGATCATCGTTCCTATCTATTAGATTTCCATCTTTTGGGTTGCTTATTTATTCTTGTGCTTAAGTGTTTGATTACTTGATCACTAATTGAACACTATATGTGGTGCGTGATGAACTTGAGAAAGGGAATTCACGTACGTAATAAGAATAAATAGAGTTTGTTCGATTTAATCGTTTCGCTACTGAGGATAGAGATATACCCTTTAGCCCTACTTAGTTGAATACGGAGAAATTAATGTGTTCTTGTTACCTCTGATGACCATAGAGATATAGGCGTTATAGTAGCATCTACAGGCTTGTGAGTAGTTCGAGAGAATATCATAAAGTTACAATTAACCCGTCAACTAGTAACCTATAGGTAGAACGATTTGAAAACTCAGCTGGATTGTTAGTGGTCATAGCCCTAGATCTATCTCTTCTCCGATAAAAATTTGCTCTTTCTTGTTTGAAGTTCATTATTCGTTTTCTTTTATTTTTAATTAGTTTACAAATATAATTTGAATTTTATTTCTTGTTTAGATAATTAGCATTAGTTTAATTTGATAAATAGTTAATTATAAGTCTCTGTGGGATCGATATCTGGACTTAAAAATCCTATCTTACTTGTACGACCGCGTATATTTGTGTGTGCGTTAGGGAGCAACAGCTTTATATAAGCAAACCACCTGATCAGCTGGTATACGATGATTATGATGCCCGAAGGGGCTGCCCAAAGGGGCCATTATGCTATTATGCACGAAAAGCCCGCGAGCGTGGCGAAGGCATGCATTATATATATATATATATATATATATATATATATATATATATATATATATATATATATATATAGAGAGAGAGAGAGAGAGAGAGAGAGACTCATATACATACTCATGCCGCATCAAAGTTCATATGCACATACATGTTTATCGAGTTGGTCACGGTACGGCATTGAGCCGGTTACTCTTTTATCATCCGAGTCGAGATATATTGTTTCGCCCGCCTTACATACTCGATACATTATTCGTACTGACGTCTCTTTGCCTGGGGGTGCTGCATTTCATGCCACGCAGGTGTATACAGATGATTAGAAGACATTGGCAATAGGATGTTCCCAGGCTATCAGCTGGATTAGTGACCTCCATCTCAGTTCGGAGTGTTGCCGAGTCGGAGTACTTATGTTACGGTATCCGTGTATGTTAGCGACTTTTGCAGACACTGTCCTGTGGATAGTGCATCGAGATGTCGACAGTGGTGTAAAGCGACCACATAGGTCGATGTGTTTTTTTTTTTGTTTTTTTTATAGATTTTATTGTGACCAAAGGTTTTCTTTGAATTAATGATAAGCGAGAAGTCTCTGATTTGATGAAAGAGTTTTGATTGAGAATTTATTTTTTTACATGACGGAAGCGTCATTTCGTAGATTAAAGGTTCACAAAAAGTTGTGACTCCTGGATGGAATAGTAGTATGGCACTCAGGCGAGTAGGGTCTGGGGTGTCAGTCGCGGCCCTCCGATTTGGGTCGTGACACTTGCATTGTTCTTTCCAGCTTGTATAAGTGCAGATTGTGCAGAGTACATGATGACGTCCTTTCATGATTCAGTATAAGTTTGTTTTGAGCTATTTGTGGGCTCTTGTTATTTAATGTTATTCAGATACGATTATAGGGGTGTTTGATCAATAAAGATCAAGCACTCATCACGACTCATCAATTTTGGATCGTGACAGAAGTGGTATCAGAGCAGTTCCGTCCTAGGGTTGTCTACAGACCATGTCTAGTAGAGTCTTGTTTATGGTTGTGTCGTGCACCACACTTATAAATAGGAGGCTACAAGGCATTTAGGATGTTGCTATTCTTTCTATACTACATCTTGCAATAGAGCTGTGAGATAAGAATTTCCTTTCTAATGATTTGTTCTGATTTCAGCGATGCCTCGTAAGAAAACTACAACTGGCCAAAAGGGCAAGGAGTGGCTGGTGAGGCCACTAGCCATACTCAGCAGGCTACCAGAGCTCGGGGCGTGTCTCAGAGTGAGAGCTCGTCTGAGACTTCACATACCCCACCTCTAGCACCTACCCAGTGCCCCCAGTTCCTCAGCCAGATGCACTGGGCTAGGATGTGCGGGATGTTATAGAGCTATTGACCAGATTGGTAGCCGCTCAGGATCAGCAGCAAGGAGTTGGCGTTGACCAGGCAGACCGAGCTGGTAGTGCGGGGGTTAAGACTTTACTCGGGTTAGATCCTCGTAGTTCACTATGTTAAAGCAAAATATGAACCCTCAGGACTTTTTAGAGGACCTTGAGGGTTATGCACGCTGATGAGGTCGAGTTCGTGGCGTTGGCTTATTATCAGCTTCGTGATGTTGCAGTGCAGTGGTATCAGACATGGGAGCTGTCTAGGGGAGAGAATATCCCTCCAGAATACCCCTCCAGCCGTTTGGCGAGAGTTTTCAGATGCTTTTATTCGCCATTATTTACCACCAGAACTCTGATGGGCCCTAGCAGATAGGTTCTTACATATTGAGCTGGGCAGTATGAGTGTTTAAGAGTATTGTGTACATTTTGATTCGTTGGCTAAATATGCCGACCATGGTGGCTGAGATGGAGGATAGAGTTCATCGTTTCGTGGCTGGCCTAGGGCTACATTTGATCGATGAGTATACGATAACCGCGTTACAGCCGAGTATGGATATTTCCCGTAGACAGGCTTATGCACAGAATCTGGAAGACCGTAAGCGTCAGTGGAGGACAGAGCGTGAACGTGACCGGGGCCGTGACAAAAGGGCTAGATCTTTAGATGTTGCTGGCGGGTTCAGAGGAAGACAGAGACAGCAGCATTCGCAGTACCCATTTTATTCAGCAGGGAGTGTACCTCCACGATTTTCAGGTCCTAGATTTGATCGGCCTTCTTATTCCGGAGCAGATCAGAGTTCTAGAGCTTTTGATTCTCAGTATCAAAAGGAGTTGGGACAGATGAGGCCACCTTTTCCACGATGTGCCCAGTGTGGTAGGCAACATGTCGGACAGTGTTGATTGGGATCAAATGCCTGTTATTCTTGTGGCCGACCAGGTCATATGATGAAAAACTTTCCGTTGGGAGGTGGTGTAGGTATTATTCAGCTACAGGGTCCGTTGCTAGTTCTTCTTCGTCGGTACGCCCTTCAAGGCAAGGTTCTCAGGTACCGACAGGACGTGGTAGAGGGAGGAATGGAGCGTCTAGCTCGAGTGGGCCTCAGCACCGCGTCTATGCACTAGCCGGTAGACAGGATTATCAGTCATCTCCTGATGTTGTCACAGGTATATTATCAGTTTCTTCCTATGATGTATGCGCACTGATTCACCCCGGATCTACTTTGTCATATATTACACCGTTTGTTGCTTGTAAATTTGGGGCAGAGCCCGAGTCAATTAAACCTTTTGAGGTGTCTATGCCAGTTGGTGACCCAGTCATAGCTAGGCCAGTGTATTGAGGTTGTGTAGTTATAGTGTGTAATCGTCATACTATAGCGGATTTGATTGAATTAGATATGATTGATTTTGATGCCATCATGGGTATGGATTTGTTAGCCTCCTGCTATGCTAATGTTGATTGTAGAACGAAGGTTGTCCGGTTTCATTTTCCCGGAAAACTAGTTTTAGAGTGGAAAGGTAATGCCGCTTCGCCGAGAGATAGATTTATTTCCTACTTTAAAGCAAGAAAGATGATTAGGAAAGGGTATACCTATCACCTGGTTCGGGTGTAGGATGTACAAGTAGAGTCACCGACCCTTCAGTCTGTTCCTGTGGTTAATGAATTCCCAAAAATATTTCCAGACGAGCTTCCAGGCATTCCGCTGGAGCGGGAGATTGATTTTACTATTGATCTAGTACCAGATACTCAACCAATATCCATTCTCCCTTATAGAATGGCACCTGCCGAGTTGAAGGAATTTAAGGAGTAACTGAGGGATTTACTTGAGAAGGGCTTTATTAGGCCTAGTACATCGCCGTGAGGAGCACCAGTATTATTTGTAAGAAAGAAGCATCGCTCCTTCCGAATGTGTATTGATTATAGGCAATTAAATAAAGTGACTATAAATAATAAGTATCCACTTCCGAGGATTGATGACTTATTTGATCAACTGCAGGGTGCCAGGTATTTCTCGAAGATAGACTTGAGATCAGGGTATCATTAGGTTAGAGTGAAGGGCAAAGACATTTCAAAGACGGCATTCAGGACTAGATATGGGCACTATGTGTTCCGTATCATGTCATTCGGGTTAACTAATGCCCCAGCGGCATTCATGGACTTGATGAACCGTGTATTCAGACCCTTTCTAAATTTGTTCGTGATTGTATTTATAGATGTTATTTTGGTTTATTCACAGTCAGAGGCTGAGCATGCAGATCATCTACGCTCAGTGCTCAGAGTTCTTAGTGATAGAGAGTTATATGCAAAGTTTTCAAAGTGCGAGTTCTGGTTGAACTCTGTGGCTTTTCTTGGTCACATTATTTCAAATGAAGGCATCAGAGTGGCTAATCAAAAGATTGAGGCTGTAAGGAATTGGCCAAGACCCATGATCCCAACAGAAATATGTAGTTTCTTGGGTCTAGCAGGATATTATAGAAGGTTCGTGGAAGGATTTTCTTCTCTTTCAGCCCTATTGACCAAGTTGACTCTGAAGTCAGCTAAGTTCCAGTGGATGAATGCATGTGAGCGTAGTTTTCAGACATTGAAGGACAAGTTGACCTCAGCACCCGTCATGACTCTTCCAGAGGGAACAGATGGCTAAGTGATATATTTTGATGCTTCAGGTATTAGGTTGGGTTGTGTATTAATGCAACCCGGTAAGGTTGTTGCTTATGCCTCCAGATAGCTGAAGAAGACCGAGAAGAATTATCCAACTCATGATCTTGAGTTAGCTGCGGTGATCCATGCCTTGAAAATGTGGAGGCACCACTTATACGGTGTTCATATCGATATTTATACTGATCACAAGACCCTCCAGTATATCTTTAAGCAGAAAGACTTGAACTTACGTCAAAGGCGATGGCTAGAGTTGTTAAAAGATTATGATGTTGATATTTTGTACCATCCTGGAAATGGAAATGTAGTAGCCGATGCTCTTAGTTGTAAATCCCTGGGTAGCCTGTCATATGTGCAGCCAGAGAAAAGGGACATAGTCCGTGAAGTTCATCGATTAGCTAGACTTGGAGTTTGGCTGTTAGGTTCGGGTGATGTAGGAGTTACGATTCAAGATATAGCGGTGTCATCTCTGGTAGCTGAGATAAAGGAACGCCAGTACGAAGATCCTGTTTTAGTTCATTATCGGGATACAGCTCGTCAGAAAGAAAAGACACCTTTCGTGATCATAGGAGATAGAGTACTCAGGTATCGAGGTAGATTGTGCATTCCTAAGGTTGCAGGCCTCCGTCAGCAAGTTTTACACTTAGTATTTAAAGTGTCAGCAAGTTAAGATAGAGCACCAGAAGCCTGGAGGGTCTTACAGGCTATGGAGATTCCAACATGGAAAAGGGAGGTGATTAATATGGATTTTATTGCACGTTTGCCCCGTACTCATTGGAAGTATGATTCGATATGGGTCATAGTTGATAGGCTTACAAAGTCAGCCCACTTCTTACTTTTCAAAACTGCTTATTCAGCTGAGGATTATGCAAGGCTCTATCTTAGAGAGATTGTACGACTTCAGGGGGTTCTTACAGTCATTATTTCAGATAGAGGTGCACAATTTACAGCTAACTTTAGGAAATCTTTCCAGAATGGATTAGGGACTTAGGTGAGTCTTAGTACAGCATTTCATCCGCAGACAGATGGACAAGCAGAGCATACTATATAGACACTTGAGGATATGCTAAGAGCTTGTGTGATTGACTTCCGAGGTAGCTGGGATGATCATTTGCCTCTTATTGAGTTTGCATATAATAATAGTTACCATTCCAGTATTCAGATGGCTCCTTATGAGGCTTTATATGGGTGGAGATATAGGTCACCCATAGGATGGTTTGATGTTGGATAAAATCGGTTAGTAGGCCCAAATTTAATACAACAAGCAATTGACAAAGTGAAAGTGATTCAAGAAAGGTTATTGGTGGCGCAGAGTCGATAGAAATCCTATGCAGATAATCGGCAGCGCAAACTACAGTTTGAGGTAGGTGATGGGGTTTTCCTAAATATCTCTCCTATGAAGGGAGTGATGAGATTTGGCAAGAAGGGTAAATTGAGCCCTCGATATATTGGGCCTTATAGAATTATTCGTACAATGGGTAAGGTAGAATACGAGCTAGAGGTACCTTCTGACCTGGAGTCTATACATCCAGTGTTCCATGTGTCTATGCTCCTTAGATGCATAAGAGATCCTTCCAGAGTCGTGCACGTAGATGATATCCAGGTGACTGACCAGTTATCATACGAGGAAATCCCCGTGGCTATATTAGATAGGCAAGTTCGTTGGCTACGAACCAAGGACGTGGTTTCGGTTAAAGTACTCTGGAGAAATATTAATGTCGAGGAGATAATCTGGGAGGCGGAAGAGGAGATGAAGACTAAGTACCCACACTTGTTTTCGTCATCCTAGGAGGCCTAGTTTGAGACATCGTCACCCCCAGGTATTGGATTTATTTATAGCTGTTGCGATTGGTCATATGAGGCCATATTGTTGTATATTTTAGCATGTGGCATTATTGTGGGTTCTTTGTACAGGATTGTAGTGGTATAGCTACAGGGGAAACTCTGGTAAAATTTTCATAGAATTTTTTAGAGTTTTAACATTCGAGGACGAATGTTTTTAAAGGGGGGAGAATATTACACCCCGTAGTTTTGTATGATGAGATTCGAGCTGCCTTTCAAGAGGAATATGAGATTATATGCGCTTATCTTATGATTGTGAGGATTTAAGTTCATATAATAAGATATAGAAGGATTGAAGGGCAAGTGAATTAAGGAAATTAAATTTGTTGGAATTTTGAAGTAAATATGAGGGGCAATTTTGGCCCAACTTGGAGAAAGAATAACTTTTAGTATATGAGAATTTTTAAAGCAAAGAAAAAGCCTAAATTGAAATTCAGGAAGTCTAGTTTCCAACGCAACAAACCGCTCGTCGATAGGACATCAGAGTAGAGAGTTATGGACGTTACAATTTATGCCGCCAGAGCAGAAAATTACCCTACGCGAACGCGACCCTGGGGCCGCGAACGCAAAGAGTAACCCTCAGAAACCCTTCGCGAACGCGACCCTAGGTCGCGAACTCGAAGGGCAAATTTAAGTCTGTTTCCACCGACTTCAGCACACTACATAAGGGTTAAAACCCCTCTTTTTTGTCATAATAATTTCCCAAAACACTCAGTAAACATATGAGGGTATATGAACATTACAAAGTGAGGATTTTGAGAGATTTCAAGTGACGGAGTATTAATCGAGGTCCGTGGTAACGTGTAGTTGTGATTATAGTTTTGTCTCACGATGAAGTTGGTTCGGATTCAACACAAATATTGAAGGTCTTGCTATTCTAGTATGTATAAGGTATGAATCTCTCTTTATTAACGTTGATTTAAGAATATTTACGAGAATACGAGTTATAGTTATTGCGTTGGTGTTGTTGGCTTATAGATTGAGGTTTGAAGAAAGTTTTGGATGAAATTGTACATATTTATCTTGTAGAAACTTGATGATATTGTCGTTGATGTGGTTGGTATTGTTTGGGAGTTATTTTGGTATTTGGAGGAAGTAGATAATATAGGGGAGATGCTGCCCGAATTTTGGCAGAATCTAAATAGATTTCATTTGAAGGCTTAAGACAAGCATATGAAGATAAGCCTAACAATGGTATGAATTCTCTTGAATGTAGATTTACGAGTTTGGAAGGATAAGCGTTAAGTAGTTAAGGAGAAAAAAAGGTATGTAAGGCTGTCCCTTCTTTCATTTTTGGCATGATCCTATGACATGAACGAACAATCGAGTAAACGAGCGTCTGTATTACTCTACTCTTGGCAGTGTTATGAATACTTCAGTCTTTGATGATCCTGTACCCCTGTTATTATATTCCTTCTCTTGATAGGTCATGAGATTTCATGTATTAGTAATGTTAGCCCAGCAGTTGTCCACCAGAGTGAGTGTGACATCGTATTATTCTGAGAGTTCTATGTATTCATTTCATTTATGCATTGCATTCATATTCATATGCATATTGACCGGTGACCAGAAGGCGTTATATACGCATTACCACCTGATCAGCTGGTGCACCATGATGATGATATATGGATCGTCGCACATTCTATAGCAATGTATATGATGATCATGATGATAATGGCCGCAGAGAGGCTGATGGGATATGAAATAATAGATCGGGCTGAACGTTCCTCAACACTATTACCTATATATATATACATGAGCATGATTATCATTGAGAGCATGCATGTTATGCGCCCACAGAGGCATTGTCAGTATACAGATTTATGCAAATACTTTCAGATACTCAGTCATACAGATGCATACAGACAGTCAGTTGGTTTTTGAGTTCAGATTCAGTTCATGATTCTTATGTTTATGTTACTTCTATGCCTTACATACTCAGTACATTATCCGGCGACCCTCCTTATTGCTCGGGGGGCTGCGTTCATTCCGCGAGCTCGGGTAGACGAGACGGGCGGTCCGGCGCGGTGGGGGACCTCTGCCAATGCCGGTAGTCAGTGCGCTCTACTTGGTTCAGGGCTGCAGTTAATTTTTGTATGTTATTTTGACTTGTATATATGGGTATAAAGGGAGCCCTGTCCCATCCTCTCTACAACTTGTACTCTATTAGAGGTTTGTAGACAGTTGTACATAGTTGAGATGTTATGTAGCCTTGACGGCTCTTATTCTGTTGCACAGCATATGTACTGGCCTAGTCGGCTTGCATTGTTCTTTCCAGCTTGTATATGTGCAGATTATGCATAGTTTATCATGACGTCACTTCATGAGTCAGTATAAGTTTGTTTTGAGCTATTTGTGGGCCCTTGCTATTTAATGTTATTCAGATACGAGTATAGGGGTTTTTGGTCACTAGAGATCAGGCACTCGTCACGACTCATTGATTTGGGTCATGACAATATGAAGTACTTGAGAGAGTTGGTCCAGTTGCATATAAACTAGCTCTTCCACCGGAGTTAGATAAGATCCACAATGTATTCCATGTTTTTATGCTTAGAAGATATCGCTCAGATCCATCTCACGTTCTTCCTGTTAAATCCATTGAGGTCAGTCCTGACTTGACATATGAAGAGGAACCCATTCAAATCTTGGCGCGTGAGATAAAAGAGCTTAGAAATAAGAAAATCCCATTAGTAAAAGTCCTTTGGAGAAATCATTCTGGCAAAGAGGCTACCTGGGAGCGAGAAGAGGATACGCGAATTCAATATCCCTATTTGTTTCGAGACTAGCATAACGCAAATTTTGGGACGAAATTTCTTAAGGGGGAAAGAGTTGTAACACCCCAATTTTTTTTTTTAAAACTAACTCTTGAATTTTCAATTGACCATATCTTGATAGTAAGGGTATGTTTTACTTCGCACTTCCTGAATGTGAATTTGATGATATTTGAAACTTGTTTGAAGTGTTATGGTGTAGTTATGTAAACTACTCCTAGTATGATTATCTTAGTAAATTATTAAATGGATTAGATATATAAAAGTGGGCAGCCACCTTTTTATTTTGTTTTATTATTTTTTCTTTCATCCTTATCGTAGGGAATATATAATATCTTTTTGGGGCTGGTATCCTCTCCACCCCCTCCAATTTCGTATTCTCCAAGGAAATAAAACCCCAAAACCCCTCTCCACTCATAAAATTCTCCCACTAAATCAATCATCAAGACTTGTTTTGGTTGAGCGACAAACAACTCCACACGATTGAGGTAAGTTCAGAACCCGTTTTCGAACTGGACAGTTGTTAGTTTTTTCAGCATATTTCCTTGCATAAAATTTAGTTTTAAGTGATCCAAGCTATTCTAGAAATCTATTTAATAACCCTACAACTTTCGTTCAGGATTCAAAACCTAGTTTTGCTTGTATTTACTCGAAAAGGGGTGATGAAATATGGCGAGTCTTCGCCAGTTTCGTTTTGTAAACCCTACATGTACTACTATTAGTATTTTGAGCATATCTTGTAGTAAAAAACTGCTGAAGGAGTGATTTGAATATCTTTGAAACCCCAAGACATATATGTACAACTTTTATGAAGGCCACAAAGTCTATTTTTGCCGTTTGCCCCTTTGAAACTGAGTCACAATACAAGACAGTAGTACTGTCCAGAATTTCTGTTTTGATAGTTTAGGGTGATTCTCATTGATATCATGTTTAGTTTCGACGTGCTGAAACCATTGAACGTAAATAGATATTTTATTGTGTATTTAAGGTATATATTCTCTTGTAAAGCTAAGAGGAATGGTTTGACGAAGTTGACTTTGGTTGGTCTACGGCGTAGATGATTTGAACTCCTCGAGTTGTGGTAGAACTTGTTGTGTGGTAAAGCACCAAGGTTTGTGTATAAACTAGAATTTGAAATATCTTTACTTGCTGGAATTTTGAAGTATGTTGATGAGTTGTTTCCTTCCTCTTCATCTTATATCATTGTATGGCTATTATCTCAAGTATTTCAAAATATTCGCTAAATAGCCCACTTGTACGAATTGCTTGATCATTTTGCATTCTTGTTGGGACTTTGTCCTTCTTGTGGAGGTGACTTTGTCACCGATATCGGCATGCCTCTTGATTCAGATCTTTCCCATCTTGACTTTGGATTTACATTTTGTCTTGATGATGGACTTTTGTCCATTTTCGAGTATGAGTGGAAAGCCACTTTCAACATGGCTCTTGATTCTCTTGATTATTGGGTGACTACCCTTCTTGATTTGGGGCTTTGGTCCATCTTGATATTGATTGTACTTGGTGTGATGGCATGACGTACATAATAGGCGAAATTTGCTATTTGACAAACTCTCTTGAATTGAATTATAAGCTTTCTTGACACTTGAGCCTTCGAATATTGATATCGATATTTTGAAACTCTTCAAGGTTTTGATATTTGATACTTTGATATGCTTGTTTACTTGATTTATCATTATCTTATTGAGCTACCTACGACCGATAAGGAAATTAGAGAATCTAATGGCTCCAAGCCAAAAGTTTATAAGCCACTAAGCTTTGTGCTTAGCGATAGTTGTTTTCTATCGTAGGTAATGTGCGGGAGGAAATTTGAAGATGGCCATTCGGAGTAGACTTTTTGGGAGCATTAGTGAAGATCACCTTTGCATATGCATATAGGTTTTGTATAGTTTTGGGACTTGTACATGATCCATATGCTACACATATGTATGAAATTTTGGAGGCTTGTTGGACTACAAGTCCATAAGCTTGTAACTTGAACTTGGTAACTTGTTTTGCTATTTTTAGGTGTGCTTTTAACCCAAGTCATGCCATGTACCGGGTTCACATTTTGCCTTGTAATTATGTACAAAGGAAGATACTAGTTTTGTGTGATAATCGCAAGTTTGAGTTTCATGTATCTTATGATCCTGCAATGGTGTTGATTTGAAAATATAATTTCAAAACGAAGTTTCTTAAATATGTTGACTATTGGAGGAGGGCGTTACCATTTGAAATTGATACTATGATATTGTAATTTCATCTAAGAATTTTTCGGAGGGTATAATGGAAAAAAATGCCACACTTCCAACCCTTTTTCGCATGGGCCTATTTCCACTATTAAATATTTTTGTGAATATCTTTAGGTATAAATTTATTTTAAATGTTGTAAGTGTGAAATTAGCTTTTGTTTCGTAAGTGGTATCCTCCCAAAGGGGATGCTACAAATATAATTAATGAAATTATGATTTATGGGGGCAATGGTTTGATTTGACAAATGGCACAATCATGTTTCAAACGGTTAGACGGGTATTGTTCAAAGGTCTTAATAACGCATGTAGCATAATTTATTGCAATTATATGATTATGTGATTACATGCCTATGGGCTTTCATGTGTTCCGTCTAAATGATTGATTGATTCAACATTCTAACCACTACCCAAAGGGAAAACACAAAAGGATATTAAACTACCAAAGAGACATCACCTCCCAAAATATGACTAACAATTTGCACCTCTCTAAAAAGGTTGACTTGCTACCATGGATGCCCAAGATAGCCAAAGTTCCACTACCCCTGTTATCAACTTGGTTAGCAGAGAGGAAAGCAAGGATTTTCTTTGAGAGAAGATCCGTAGGCAAGAAGAAAAGATCAATTTGGTCAAGGCAAAGAATAACGAAGCCAACCAAATCTTGGACCAGGCTGGAAGTCCGCCAAAAGAAGCCACCAAAATGGAACTGTCACGATCCAATTTAGCTAAGTCGCGTGGGCACCTACCTTTTCCACCTCAGTAGGCGAACCCTTTTCCCATCAATTGTAAAGTCATAAATAAACAAATAAACGAGCGGAAGAGATAAGAATCACGTAAGTTTGACGATAATCATATAGAAATGTGCGGAAGTAAGAAAATACATCAAATCCACCCAGAGTCTGGTCTAACTATACAAGAGCCTCTAACTAGATGCTACAAGTCTGAAAGTAACAAAATACAACATAAGTCCTAATATGTCTCGGAATATGAAATAAGACATAGATAAAGGAAGAATCTCCAAGACGGCGGACGTCCCCGTGCTCACCCTGTAAAACTCTCAGCAGCAACTCTCGCACCGCAATCACCCATGAGAATCAGAGGTCGATGCTACCTGGAACTCTTCATTTGTAAAAGAATACAACAAGTGCAGGTCAGTACAAACAACAAGTAATGGTAGGTATCGTAGGCTGACTAAGTTTAGCCAACACATATCAAGTCAACAAAGTAAGATAAGCAGGTAAATCAACAAGGTATAGTAAAACATGAGACAAAATCTGAGTATACGTCATCTCCTATGTTATAGCATCTAAACCCAATTGTGTCAAGTCTTAAATACTCAGTCCGAATCTGTATATCATAACTACATCACAAGAATATCACAATATAAGCCATGGTGAAATGCAATGCAATAATGTATGGAATGTGAATGCAAAGCAATGTTGTGTGCACATGTACTCCGATGATGGAACATCACATCTCGGTAGCACAAGCCATGAGGGACCCCATGAAGTCCATGTACCTCACGGTTCCGGCATAAAACTCGGCTAACGCTACCTCACGATTTCGACAAAAATCTCAACAATTGCTACGCAAAACCTCAATTCCGGGACAACAATCGGATATCGATCCTCACGCCACTCTCATTCAACTAAGCCCAGCGCATAACAATGTTTCGTCAAGTATCAACAGTATATCATGAATGATGAGAATGCGTGAATTGTATGAGTTCAACGTCAATATTCAAGTCAATATCACAAGTACCACGCAAGGGTACACCAACAATATCATGAAAATGGCTACACAATAAGCCATAATAGAACACTATCCTTATATCAAATGTCAACAACTAAGATACTACAAAATCATAGTCAAGGTATATCAATAGTTTCCAATATCTACTATCTCCACGTGGCATCAAGCCAACAACAATAGAACAAGGTAAAACACAACACAATGGGGTGGCTAACCCCAAATACACAACAAGGAACAACCTAAGGTAATATCCAACAAAACTTCATACCCGAAGGTTTAAATGCTTTCTCCGATAATATCGTCTAAATATATGCTTTGCTAAACGAAGTATCACAATAGGGTAAACGGAAACCTACCTCGAAGGCCAAACAGCAATATCACAAACAATCACAACTTAATCTTTCCTTTCCTTTGAGCCTCATGATCAAGAAAGTCAAAGCACGTTTGAATCAAGAAATTAGAATCAAGAAGAACATGCAACGAATCCTACTTCTATTCCAGACCCAAATCCCGAACCTCTGGAATGGGTTTTATGAACTAGAAGGGTGAAATTAGAAATCTAAAGTTTCCCACAAGCAATTAACGCTCTAGGGGATCAATTCCCATCAATAGCAACCTAGAATAATCAACAATTCACTCAATTTCGGATTCTAGGAAAAACCCCTAAATTTGGGTATAAACCTTAACTTCCAACTCCATTATTTAACCACTAATTAGGAAGAAGTTATGAAATAAAGGATACAAATCATCAATTCAATGATTAGGGAAGCTAACCCAACCAATAAATCATGATTTAGAAGCCTAAAAAGAATACTCATGAAACCCACTATTAATCTTCAATCACTTAAAGAACTATCAAGATAAATGGATTCCAAGGTGATTAAGGACAATGGAATGGTAAAGAGATTAGAAGAACTTACAACCGAGATTTTCCTCCAAGAATATCCTAGATTTGCTTGTAAAAGCTCAGGTTTCAGAATAGTAATAAATGAGGGATTACGGGCATTTAATATACAATTAATGAAATAACCAGGCCCGATACCTTTTTGGCGGCAGCGGGACCGCTGACGGTCTCTCAGACCGTCATGACAGTCGGCCTTAATAAGAACATGGCCGCTGTTGGGGCCCTTTTTACTGCTATGGCGGTACCGCTGAGGCGGTAAGGGTGCTGCCAAAAAGGACACCAGTACCAGATTTTCCCCAAAAATAATCACATTCTCAATCCGTAATCCGACTAAAACCTGAGGCCATCTGGTCAAAAACCACATACACAGACACACATAAAAAAAATGCTACGAATGCACTAGTGCCCTCGAAATTCCCAACGGAGGTCTCGTTGACCGAGTAAACCCCTAATACCTCAATTCCAACTTCCCCACTCAATTCCCAAAATGCACCCAAGTGCATTGGGAACCGAAACAGATATGCACACATATTCTAAATGACTATCCGGACCTCTCGAAATTGATGAATTTCGAAAAAAGGTCCGTTTATCTAAAAGTCATCTTCGAGTCAACTCTTTTCACAAAAAGTCGCCCGAATCAAATCTAAACACCTCGATAATCATGTCAATCATCCCCTCGGATCAAATGTGAGATAAACAAGCTTGAGGAAGGGTCAAAAGTGCTTAAAAGACTGTAACGACCTAATGGGTCGTTACATCAAATACCAATTAAACCATCGCTCGTCCTCGAGCGAAGAAGGGAAAGAAACGGGGAAGTACCTGAGTCAGGGAACAACTGAGGGTATCGGCTATGCATATCAGACTTCGTCTCCCAAGTAGCCTCATTTACAGGACGATGCTTCCATTGCACCTTCACAGACGCAATCTCCTACGACCTCAACTTTCGAACATGCCTATCCAAAATCGCAATAGGCTCCTCGTTATAGGTCAAATTCTGATCAAGAAATATCGAATCCCAATGACCAATATAGGTACCGTCGGCATGGTACTTCTTCAGCATAAAAACATGCAAAATCGGATGAACTCTTGCCTAGCCTGCAGCAAGGTTAACTCATAATCAATATCGCCCACACGGTCAAGATTCCCAAATGGCCTAATATACCTCGAACTCAACTTGCCTCTCTTCCCAAACCTCATAACACCATTTATGGGTGAGATCTTTAATAGAACTTGGTCACCAATAGCGAACTCTAAATCTCGGACCTTCTGGTCCGCATACATCTTCTGTCGACTCTGAGATGCCAAAAGCTTAGCCTGAATAATCCTCACTCTCGCAACAAATCTGTACCCCAAGGTCGACCCACAAATACATAAAACTAGCCAATCGGAGATCTAATCCTACTATAAAAAGCCTTAAAAGGTGCCATGCCGATACTCGAGTGATAGCTATTCTTGTACGCAAACTCTACTAATGATAAGTGTTGATCCCAATGACCACTAAAATTGATAACACAAGCTTTTAACATATCCTCGAGCACTTGAATGATCTGCTCGGACTGCCCATCGGTCTGGGGGTGAAAAGCTATATTAAGATCCAATCGGGTGCCCAACTCCTCATGATAAGCCTTCCAGAAATGGGAAGTGAAGATATTACCCGGATTAGATATAATAGAAATAGGAACCCCATTGTCACGACCCAGCCCCGTGGGCCGTGACTGGTGTCCTACCTGGACACCCATACGTACCTACCTAACAGATCCAATATACCAAATAGCTAATGCGTCTAACATATTTAAATCCATACAGATATAAGGTGCACCGCTCGAACATACATACACATATATACATACTAAAACACGTACGAAGCGGGTTAAAGGTCATATATTAGACAAAGTCAAAAACTACTTTAACTTACCGAACGGTGACAACCCGTATCCCGCAGGCATGCACGGACCTCTAACATACGAGAACGAATCAAAAGACGGACGGGGCCCCGCCGTGCCCAGATGATCATATATACGAACAAACGGACAACGTAAGATATATACCAAAAGTATGCTCGGATGAAAGGAGCTCCCGGGGGGAACGGGAAAAACCCAACGGCGGCGGGGGGCTGTACCCGCGGCATGTAACAGGCCCCGGGTGATGCGATGTGGGGGTACGAAAT
>NW_026725490.1:0-35000 GCF_029784015.1 Lycium ferocissimum
GCGGGTTCCCCACTGGAAGGGGGACAGGAGACGGCCATCTCAAGGCACATCACGACCTACAGGCAACACCGGCGAGACCTGGGAAAGCAACCCGATTGGGTGTCAGAGGATCCATAGTACCTGCAGCCTCCCGGACTTCATATTCATTGGAAAGCGAGGGGAAGGGATCTCTTTTCTGCAACGGAAAAAAAAGGGAGCAGATTTGACTCGGCACAACCTAACGATACATCCAATACCAATGATCTGTGCCTAGAATGCGTTGCTAGATCTCTGCTATAGAAAGCTATACAGGCAACAACGAACGCGCTTTGACCCCGGGCTTCCCTTTCATTCCTTCAGCTTCAGATAGGTGAATCAATGGGCTCATTTCCTTTCTTTCTCTCGTCAACTGGGGAAAGGTTCCTCTTTGCTTTGATTCGATAGTTGGAACTCTTTGTATATAGGTTATGCCTAGGGCAAGACCCTTAGGAGAGATAAGGAAGGTATTAAGAAAAGGAATCCGGTCTTTGACGATCCAGTCTTAGCTAGCAAGTGTATGGACTCATACTTTGAGGACTCCCTAGTGTGCCAGATAGCTACTTTTGTCCCGTTTAAGCTGAAGCATAAGAATGACGGATTTGTGTCCAGCGTGTGATCACAGCCGGTACCGCATTTCTTTTTTCTTGGGGGGGCCCTGTGTAAGGGCGGACGGGAATGCCTACCCCTCTAAATCAGTCTTCCTCCGCCCGAATCGGAATCAAAGTAGTATCCACCTTCTTCCTTTGCCGGTATCCTAAGATCGATCTCTTGACTAAGTCATTTCACACGTTGCACTGAGAACAAGGGACTGATCCCGTACCGTGCTACTGCCTTGACCTAGGATTCTTTTCCTCACATCGGATTCTGAACTGAAAAACGGAAGCTTTCAAGGAAGGAGATTCTAAGACATCACATTCTGTGGCAAAGAGCCCATTCGATGGCATCCGCGCCCGCTTGAATTTCACTTTCACTCTTGGATAGCTATAGCTACGGGGCTTTTCTGGCTTGAACGGGAAGAAATCCATGAGAGGAAAACGACTTCTTTTAGAAAACTGACTTACTTAGTTCAACAAAAGGTCTTGACCAACAAAAAGAGCTTTTTCCACCAGTCTTTTAGGCCGGGCACCTTCTTTCTCTTCATTTCATTTCAGGAAGAAGAAGAAAGGCGAAGTTCTTCTATCCAGTTGAGGATGAATTACAGTTCCACATCCAGCAAGGAAGACAAGCAAAGGCATAAATTGGATTCCCGGCTGACTCTTCTTCTTTGAAGCATTCAGAGAGAATCAAGATTGGCTTAGTCGGATCTTGCCAGGCAATTGCCTTTTTTCCACAAGAGATTGCTCTCCTCCGAGGCTTGAGAGCTTATTCCCTTCTTGTTCACCTTTCTTTTTCTTTACTTATTTTCTTTATTGAATGATTGGCTCAATAGCTTTCTTCCTTCAATTAGAAAAGGGGCTAATGGAAACTCAGGAGCTTCACTCAGAGCTATTAAGCTCTTTGGGGGAAGTCAGAAGTTCTTCCACTCGGAATTGCATAAGAGAAGAAAGCTCCACAGAAGACTCCGAAGGAGTAGGAATTGGCTCACTAGGTTCTTCAACTAAAAAGTAGTCAACTCGCAAAACTCCTTACTACAATCCTCCTTCGATGCCTACTTACTTAGGTCTAGCTGACCCAGCTTGAAGTCTACCAACCCCTTTCAAGTCGGGAATGCCACATCAGTCTGATATTCTAATATGTTGACTTGCACCCAGGCCTAGCTCTCTGTGGTGGGGCGGTCTCGCTAGGTGAGATAATGAGACCAAAGCATGAAAAATCGGCTGCCTGCGAAATCAAGAGGAAAGCTTTGGCTGTTTGCTTTAGCAACGACGGTAAAGGGCAGGTTCTGTAGTCAACTGCACTTGGTCACTTCCTGCTCTGTCGGGTCATTTGATCTTCTCAGTTCCACTCGGGCATACTCTTTCATAGGCTCGACACAGGTTGTGACGTCGGGTCCTCTCTTCTCTTCATGAATCTCAGTTGGAAGCCCCCATTTTCATCAGACATCCAATGAAGTAGGAGCTCGCTCCCTACCTAGCGGTACTTCCATGGCTTGCCTCTCGAGGTCCTGTTTGAAAGGCAGTTGCGAGAACCTGTCTGGATTGAGTGGTCCTTTCTCGGGCAGCTACTGAGACATAGGTTGGCCCGAGCTTCCCTTGGCATACCTTCGTTACCATTACTAAGAAAAGTAAGTAGGAATTTGTCCCAGATAAACTACTGATCTAGCTCTTTCGCATCGAGGAAAACCCCTATTTCCTCTTTCAGGTTAGGCGCCCTTTGCTCGAACGAAAGAGGGGTCTTTGCCGGGACCGATGCTAGTAGTTAGATTCAATATTCAAAAAGTCTTAAATAGAAGCCAAATCCATGAGAGAGAATCCTTCGAAGCCAATCCAGAGGCCGATAAAGATCGAAGGAATCGCTAACTTCCCGCTTCGGAATAAGTGTGATAAACGTTGAATTTCTCGATTTGAGGATCTGACCTGCTTTTAAGAAACTTCAATAGCTTTATTAATGTGTGAGGCCACATCCTTTGACAGAAGGCAGCCGGGAAGTCGTCGGGACCTGGGGCTTTATTCAGATTCTCATTCTTCAAAACTTCTTCAAACGTGATCTCCCGTCTAAGCCACGGATTGTCCTCCGCGTCCATTTTTGGGTGCATTGGCCATCATCTCGATTCATCATTTTTTTGTTGTAGGCAGCAGCGCTAATACGTAATCTCCCATCAGCGGTATGGGTAGCAGCTACTATCAGTACGCCAGTCTAAGGCTGTTCGTAGAGGTAGGTCGTAGAGATCTATGAAGGGCTATCTTTAGCATAAATAGCATGGTTAATTATAGAATAGCGTGATGGCCGTAAGAAGATCATAAATAAGGTAAATAGTCTGGAGTGGATGTCTAGATCAGGGTGTCGGCATCACACATATAGCATGTGTGCCGTGAGTGAGAGGGTGGTCGTAGATCAGCCCTCAGCTCTTCTTTCGAAATTCTCGAAGATGATGACTTATCGGCTTGAGGCTTCTTTTCTTTTCAAGCTGAGTAGAAATTTCATAAGAGAAGAAAAGTTCACAGAAGGTTCTTCAATAGTATGCCCGGTTCACGAGGTTCTACCACTGCAGGGCCCAGTTGCCATTCTCCCATTACTCAAGTCGTCCAAGGGACAGGACCCCCGCACTGTAAAAAGTTTCCTTTTTATACAACTCATGATATCTTTCTTCTGTGCATATCTCGGTTTTAATAACTTCTGGGTTTATACCAAATCGACCGTAGAGAGAGTTCATTAGTATCTTGTAGATATATACCATAGCTGCATCATCCTTTATCTTTGCTTCTTGTCTTCTAGCGAAGATGTCTGATACAAAGCCTTCGAAAGGACTCTTCTTTTTCTCATACAAGCAGCCCCTTTCCAACCAGTCAAGTGGCTTTCCGCTCCTCGGCTTGAGCCGAGTGGGGTGGGGTTTGATCTTTTGCTGCTCCCATTGACCACAGAGGCATGCGAGAGAAAGCGCTGAACAATGATTCAATGATTGAAGAGGCTTTGACAAGACCTCGGCATTCTCGCTTATGTTATTAAGACTCACTTGTCTTCCGGGGCTTGGGCCTACTACCAGAGATCCCATTAATATGGTAGGCCTTGATGATCTCCGAGATTTCTTCTTATGATAAACCAAAGGGGTCGGGCCAACTTCCCAAACACTTGCTTTACATTCACGTCTCAGTCTATGCGACTGTCCCTAAGGAGGGGTTTCCATTGGCTTGCATTGATTTGAAACTACTACTATACTAAACCGGCTGAAAGAGCGTAGTTTTGACCTAAATTCCTTACATGACAGGTTCCTCTCCTTCGCGGGATAGGGCACATTCCATTCCGCCATAACCACGCTTTAAAACTCGATCCAGCTCTCAAACTATATGATCCTCGTCACCAGTCAGCTAATACTGATAGTTGTCCTCCTACGGACCTTTGCCTTCCCTCCGTTTCCACAATAAGAAGAAAAAGCTGCATTTTTCCTGAATATGAATATGAACTACGACAAGGAAAATCAATCCTTAGAAAGACAAACATTGGATTGTTTTTGTGTAACATATCCCTTTTTTTCTTTGTCTATTGACTGAGTTCCCCTTTTTTGTTTGCCTTTTCCAATATGTGAGATGTGGGGATGAAGCTCCGAAGCAGGAGCTAGCCTTCAAAGGCGGGCGGAACTTCACTCTTTTTTAGGAGAGCTGCCTACGTACCTTCTCTTTTCAGCAAAAAAAGAATCAAGTCCCACGTAGTTCACAGTTAATCAGTTAAATAGATCGCGTTTAAAAACCAAATAGACTGTTTAGGAGGTATGCGACTTGGACGACGAAAGAGGGCTAGAGCGTGGGTCAGGGTCAGATACGGAGGGGCAGAGAGAATGCTTCCCGATCACTCTCTCAGAGAGAGAGAGAGCTATTGTACAAGGAAGCTACGTACACATTTTCGAACGGAAAGCGAGATCTTGCAACCACACCCGAAGAAGCACGCAACAAAGCTCTTTTCCTTTCTCATTGAAGTATGCAGCGAGGAATCGAAGGGATGAGACCCGATTCAATTCTGTGATTAAATCAAATTCTTCCCTTCGTTAGTTTACCCACTGTAACTGACTGTCACGTCCAACGAGAGCGTGAGCATCCCACTATTCTTTCTTCTCGTGGGGGGCATTCTACTAGCAAAGAAGACTCCTATAAGTGGTAGTACCTAGTTGGGGCTTTGTGGTATAATTCTTTGCCGAAAGAGGTCTCCGCCGACCCAACGACTTTCCGATGTGATTGACAAGCAGCGGGGCATGGAACGGAGTTTAATTCATCGCGACAGGAGTTCACCAAGTCTAAGAAAGGGCCGGTCATCCAACGAGAAGGGGTAAATCAGGTCAGCCAGCTAAGGCCCACTTTTACCTTAAAGATCAAGGTCTGTGAATGAAATGTCCTCTACTCGGTAGTAGTAGGAACAAGATGTAACTGATTCATCCGTGCCAACGAGAAGGGGGGCTTCACCTGATCACTCTGAATCCGCTGATCAGGAAGAGAGAAAGGAAGAGGTTTTTTCTTTAGATAAAGCGGAAGCTCGTTCCTGGCCTCTTTGGCAGTAGCTAATCTGAATTCGTAACCCGCCATCTTTGGGCAGGAGTCGTCAGATCTTGCCCAGGCAAAGGAGCGATCGACACTCGCTCGCAAGTTTTAAGAAGTGGTAAGCGCAAGGACAAGTTGATTCAGAAAGGGGAAGAGGAGTAGCCTAGCCCGGTTCTTTTTTGTTTTCCTTAGCGGTATAGTACGGCACATGGGAAATCACAATCAGAGAGAAGTAACGATACGATAGATCCGCAGGAAATCGCGAAGTACATGAATTCTCTATCTCTTTCCTTAGCTGAGAGAGAGGGAGCGCACTCTCGACATGCAGGCATATCTCGTTGAATCAGTCTTTTTCGCCACATCGCGTATAAGGGGAATCGAACCCCCTCCGCTGCTGGCGGGCAGATGTATAATGTACTACTTCGATCCAGCAACTTCTTAGGAGTAGGTTTTGGCTTGGGAAAACCCGTGGATGAGCGAGAATATACGAATATTTTTGTGTGAAGGTTTCCCCTTACAGTCTTTTTTGTGAAAATGAATGCGGATGGGTGTCTGCTTTCTTTGAGAATTTGGATTGTACAACCAAGAATGTGGCTGAATTCTGGGCCATCTACCGTGGCCTTATGTTGGCATGGGATTTGGGTTACAAGCAGGTCATTCTTGAAACAGATTTGGAATATTGTTTGCATGCTGTGATTCATTTGATTTCCTCTAATCACCCTCAAGCACAACTGATCCAAGCTTGCAGGAATCTTGTTCAAAGGGATTGGCAGTGCTTTTGTAAGCATACTCATAGAGAAGAGAGAAGGTAAGATCGCGGCCGACTGGTTGGCATCTGAAGCTCTGAAGCAGCCGCCGGGTTATCAACAGCTTTTGACCTGTCTGCCTGGACATAAGATACCTAAAAAAGAAGAAAGAAAAGGAAAACGTTATTGTAAATGGCACGAGAAATGGACTCACTCTACAAATAATTGTGTAAATTTCAGGAATCTGATTCAAGATTACTTGGACAAAGGTTTGTTCCGGATAGCAGACCGACCAATGGGAATCGAGACATCACCGTTTGCGGGAGCAGTAGAGATCAATATGATGTCTGCTGACTTAAGGAAGTTGTCTGACCCACAGAAAGAGTTGGAGGCGGCTGAGCACATCCCATCCCACAAGAGTCAAGCCCAGAAAGCGTGGCAAGTCATTCGCCAAGGCCATTACCAACAACAGGATTATGTTCGAGATGTCAACTTGAAATCTCGATGAATCGAGGAGAAAAGCATCTACCCTTTCGAAAAAGGATGGAATGGCGACCTGTGGTAAGAGAGCCTTTAGCACAAGAGCGAAGGATGACGACTGATTCAATTGCCCTCTCTACTCAATTGATTGAATATAGTTGCGTGAAGCAGCATAAGTGCTAACCTGATCTAAGGAAAGAGGGGGAACGTGAAAGCAAGGCTATTCCGGGGCCTCAAGCGTCTGTAGGCCTATCAGCCATGAAGTACGCATAAGCGGGAATGGGCAAAAAGGACGGTTATAAGGCATCTAGAGGACCTGTTTTCGGCTGGTCATAACCAGAACTCTTAGGTTAGGGGGGCGAGACTAGTTCATTGACCCAGACCATGGCCTGAGACCGTTGGGAGGGGGCTTGGCACACCGGGAAGGATCTTCTTAAAAAACATACTACGGCTTAGCACGCTAGGAGTGGGGGTCAAATCATTCCATAAAGATTGGAGGGAATAATGATTTTCACTATTCGCCAAAGTTGTAGATAAGAGAAGGGCTTAGCGCAAGGAAAACAAGCTAGCCAAGATTGGTAAGTCTAGAACAGAATCCAGAGGGCATGGTTTGCTAAATTTAGTAAAGTTCTTTCTGCATATGGGCTGAAGCAAACTGAGGTTGATCATTCAGTATTTGTTCGTCATATCCAAAGTGGATCTCTAATCCTTGCTGTCTATGTTGATGATATTGTGATTACAGGTAGTGAGAGGACAGGAATTGTTGACCTGAAACAGTATTTTAGTAAACACTTTTTTACCAAGGATCTTGGAAAGCTTGGATACTTGTTGGGTATTGAAGTAGCAAGATCAAAGGCGGGAATATCACTTTCTCAAAGGAAGTATGTTACAGACTTTTTAGAGCAGACTGGATTGTTGGGAGCAATGTGGATACTCCTATGGATCCGACTTTGAAATTCAGTAAGGATGATGGCCTGCTCTTTGAAAATCCAGAGAGGTATAGACGTTTGGTTGGAAAGCTTATCTATCTGACTGTAACCCGACCAGATCTAACCCTTGCTCTTGGAGTGGTTAGTCAATTCATGCAGAATCCAAGACAAGATCACTGGGAGGCTTTTTGTCCTATCTTGAGGTATCTCAAGAAAACTCCAGGCTAAAAAAGAGGGCATTCACAGGCTATTCTTTATGCGTGGGTGTGAATATCTTGACTTCTGATTCAATTGTTCGAGGAGCAGGGGGTTTAGGTTTTGTTTTGGTGAAAAGGTCTTAGGCATCTTTCGATGAGAAGGAAATAGTCTATGTCGGGAATCGGCTTCTCAGCCTAGCTAAAGAAAGTGAGGCAGCACTATTCGCTTGAAGTCAAGTGTCACTTGCTTGCACAAGCCCTTTTTGCTTGAAGCTCTCTTCCCGTGTCGATGAGGGACTATTCCCACTACGTGCTAACTAGAAAGATCATAAGAGAAGATGCCATCGAATCGGCTCTTAGAGATTGAAAGCGAGCTCCTGACTCGAGGGTGAGAATCCGTAGTTGTTCTGTTAAAGTTTCGGTAGGTGTAGGAGTTGCTGCTTTCAAGAATTAGCCCAGACCCATAAAGGATAAAGACAAAAGGCTAGATTTCACTCTTTCAAGATCGAGTTTCGAGTTTCGTACCCAGGCACGGAATCCACTTGCCAACTGATCCGAGTTTGAATTGGGGAACGAACGATCTAAGTAAGGAGGTAGCTCCAGGAAGGTAGTTCTTTGACCCAGTTCAGTGAGACCGGGGCTTAGCTCTTTGAAGCAGATGTTTAAGGAAGTTTCAAAATGCTTACTCGAAAGAGTAAGGAAGAAGAGCTGCTTTTATTTAAGCGGAATCAGAGCTCTTGGGTAAGAAGGCAGGAAGAAGTTCACACCAGGATTGAGGAAGCTGGTTTGATAGAACCAGGGTCAGCGAAAGACGATGGAAAAGGCTGCTTGTAAGCGTGATCCTCTATCCTCTCTCTTTCTATCATCAGAGAATCAATCTCGTAGCCTAGCTACGTAGCAGGCTCAGAGCCTTTTGATGGAGGAAGAACCGCGGCTATGGAATCTGCTGCTCTGGCCGCTGTTCTGTTACCCGGTCTTGGTGGTGTAGTTATAGGAGGTGCCGTAGCTTTAAACTCTTTTTTCGAGATGAGAATCATAGACTTTTTTATTGCCCAAGCAAGGGAATCCATTTGCCTTCGACCTGACTTTCTGAAATGGGATTCCGAGAAGGTGGAGTTCAGTAACCCAGTTCAGTGACCGAGGAGAGGTTGAGAAGAAGACAATGAATGGAATGGTCCGAAAGTCGCTATAGAAGATCGAATGGGTCTTAGTGAAGCTAGTCCATTAATTAGATAGATCACCTGTGCGTACGTTATCTATAATAAGAAAAAACCTGGCTCCAGGTAGCGAAAGGGAGTAGCAAAGGGGAAATTCGTTAGGAGAGAAGACCAGGATTCCCTTGGTCCTTCTAAGGACCAGCAGCATACCTGGATTTACCGTCCATCCAGAGAATACCAGTCGTCCAGCTTAGAAACCATTGAACTTGCTGCCGGAGAAGGGGAACTTCAACTAAGAAAGAATAAGAATAAGAAGAATTGCTTAAGTAAGGTAGTCGCTTCTTTTTTTCGGTATACCGCTCTGCTCGCAGAGCGAATGAACATAAGTCTTTCCAAATATGAAGAGGAAAGTGAGATTGTTGTCCGATCTTTATCGTCAAACCCCCAAATGTGCATCTTCGAGTCTTTCATCCGATCCCCAATCTCCCAGTATCAATATTTCGGCTGCTCAAGCCGGTACAGGTACAGAAGTGGCTACAACGGAGCAGCTTACCCCTGAGATGGATTTACCGATTGAACTAGATTTACCCGCCTTTTTCACCTTTTTTCTGAATTATTGAATTGAAGTTATATAAAAAATGAACTGACAAAGCGTCTGTTCACGGAGGTTGTTGTAGTTTTCGTAGTTGCAAGAATTTTCTTCGAACAATTGGGTTCGTGTTCAGTGTACCGCTCTTTTTATATATGAAATTCCAACTTTTTTTTTGAGCCCTTTTTCGTTTGTGCATCTTTCTCCCATGCTTTCCGTTGGTCAACAACCAACCAAAGTGCTCTATACTTCTTCACTACTCGTACAGGCTTGACGGAGTTAAGCTGTATTGAGGGAATCGTTTTGTCTCAATCAATCAAGAATGCCTCAACTGGATAAATTCACTTATTTCACACAATTCTTCTGGTCATGCCTTTTCCTCTTTACTTTGTATATTGGTTCTAAGTTGAATATAGAAAGACGCCTTTCCTTGCTTTATTTAATAAATCCTGCTTTTCAGGGGGTCGTTTTCTGGTTCAAGATTCTTCTATTTTTATGTTTTGTCCTACGGACTGGGGTTCTCCTTTGGCACAACTTGTATGGACTTCTTTGTCCACAGACCCTTTTTAATGTGCTCCCCTCGGAGCTAAACCTTCTCCATTACTATCTAGGCCAGTCGCATCAGGACCCGGAATGGGTGGAATATGTACATCAAGTACTAAGAACCACCCCCACCGTGTCTGCCAGCTATGAAGTCCTGGTGCGAGACTTGCTTAATACAGAGATTTCCTTTTCCACTCGAGAGCAGATTTGCTCTTTCTATCAACTAATTTTCTATGGTCGAGAGGCTCCTCAATTCTGGATTGATCCGCTGGACCTCGAGGCCATAGTCAAAGGCCACCTCGAACCAATCGAATTTTCTCCTTCCGCTCTCGGGGAGGTCTTAAAAAGTCTCTGTACCGAGAGGCATAATTCTCCGTTCTATGAAGATGTTAAGACCGCTCAAGCAGACCATTTCCAGGGCTTTTTAAAACAAAAGCAGCAAGCCCGAGTGGAAATGCAAGAAAGGCTTAACTCTCATACTGAATGGGAATTTCTCTCGAGAAGGATGACCTCCTTAGCGGAAGAAAGCAGCGCTCTCCAAGAAAGAATAAGCATTCTCGCCAGAGGGGCCCCATAATATACGCCTTTTTTGTTTTGCTATCAAGCCAGTTCCGTTCTTCGTTCCGTCGTTCCTATTTCTTGCTTTTTTTTCCGGTATGCCGCTCCGCCAGCAAGGAGCGAAAGAACCAAGTTTTCTGTGGTGATGTCAGAATTTGCACCTATTTGTATCTATTTAGTGATCAGCCCGCTAGTTTCTTTGATCCCACTCGGTCTTCCTTTTCTAGTTTCTTCCAATAGTTCGACCTATCCAGAAAAATTGTCGGCCTACGAATGTGGTTTCGATCCTTCCGGTGATGCCAGAAGTCGTTTTGATATAAGATTTTATCTTGTTTCCATTTTATTTATTATTCCTGATCCGGAAGTAACCTTTTCCTTTCCTTGGGCAGTACCTCCCAACAAGATTGATCCATTTGGATCTTGGTCCATGATGGCCTTTTTATTGATTTTGACGATTGGATCTCTCTATGAATGGAAAAGGGGTGCTTCGGATCGGGAGTAACCACTAGTGATAGGGCAAAAATAGGGGGGAAGGACAAAGGAAAGAGCGATGCCTACATTAAATCAATTGATTCGTCATGGTAGAGAAGAAAAACGGCGCACGGACCGTACTCGAGCTTTGGATCAATGTCCCCAGAAGCAAGGAGTATGCCCGCGTGTTTCAACGAGAACACCGAAAAAACCTAATTCAGCTCCACGTAAGATAGCCAAAGTACGGTTGAGCAATCGACATGATATATTTGCTCACATTCCAGGCGAAGGTCATAATTTGCAGGAACATTCTATGGTCTTAATAAGAGGAGGTAGAGTGAAAGATTCGCCAGGTGTGAAATTCCATTGTATTCGAGGAGTCAAGGATTTGCTGGGAATTCCGGATCGAAGAAGAGGCAGATCAAAATATGGTGCGGAAAAACCAAAATCGATATGAATGGAAGATGCCTCTGGAACTCCTTTTTCTCGGTAAGGATAGGTACGAAGTCACTCGACTGAAAGGAGAGGGAACAACCACAACGTTACACCCCAAAACTATACGGAGCCCTTCCGAATGACCTAGAATATAGTCTACTAGACTAGCCAAGAAAGAGTGACGTAGACTATATTCGCCCGTGGAGGTGAGTGGAGGAAGCTGTGAAGCTTCTAACTCTAATTACCAACTCGGGACTATATTAGTATAAAGCGGCATTATCCCTTTACTAAATCCTCCCTCGCTTACCACCATGAACAAGACCTTTCCCGATCAATTGGTTTTTCATTATTGTTTAAGAAAGATGGCAAATCCTACCATTGTATTTCCTTTTTTCATTTGGATCCTATCAACTTGGAGAGTGTCTAGATTAAGACACTTCTCGTATTCGGACTATCAAGATCGACTAAATGAGAGTGTGGCTGACATGGTAAAAGAACAAATCAGCCACACTTTTCTGGACCCCTTTTTTTACAAGCTTGAATTCTACTCCCAGCAGGACACACTACACAACATGTAATAAAGATTTTTATAGGAGAACAAAATGAAGCTAATTTACAGCTCTTGTCATATATCTATAATAGCTTCCAATAATGTTGAATATATAGTGAATTTTTTGCGCAAGCCGTACATATTGCGTTAACAATAATGGGGGGAGGTGGTTTTGGTTAGTTAAATAGTTGTTGTAGTTTGAGTCCTCTCGAGGACGGGCCCCTTTTTTTGGGGAAAGGATAGTGGGTAGGGCTTATCTTTCCCCCAGACTACTTTACTCACTGGAAATCATTCCACGTACAGGAACTGGGAAAAAAAAGGGCTCGAACTACAGGGATCTGATACCTGGCTTTCTTGGTATGAGAAGTTGGTTATGTAGGCTGACAACCTTTCCTAGGTTGTTTCGATCAGGCCAAATAATCGATTTGGAGTATGCCTGAGATTGCCAGAAGAACTTCCCCCTCTTGAAAACTGACTAATCAAACAAAGGGGGTCACTTTTTTTTATGAGGGTAGGGAGTTTGGGTTGGTGTGAAGTGTACCGCACTTTGGGTACAAGATCGGAAATTCCATTCTCTTTTTTACCATCTAAAATCGAAGAAAAGAAAGAAGGGCGAGAAAAACAAATAAAGAGCTAACTTTCTTTAAACTTTCTTTATTATTATGTAAGATTAGAAGGTGCAAAATGAATCGGCGCAGGAGCTGCTACAATTGCTTCAGCGGGAGCTGCTGCCGGTATTGGAAATGTTTTCAGTTCCAACATTCTGTTGCGAGAAATCATTCATTGGCAAAAGATTTTTTGGGTTATGCTATTTTGGGATTTGCTTTAACCGAAGCTATTGCCTTGTTTTCCTTAATGATGGCCTTCTTAATCCTCCTTGTCTTTTAGAAAAAAAAAGAAAAGAGTGGAAGCGGGCTAGTCCCCGAAAATCCCCGGTACTTTAGCGTTGGGGACAAGTAAGATTATTATCTGGTTTATCCGCCATCGTTATCACAAATTGAATATCCTGTTAATGTGCCAGCCCTAGCCCGTCTTGCTCTTCCAATTCCATTTCGAGAGTCATCATAGCTCTTTTGGACTTATACATGCAGCACCCTTTTCTCTTTCGGCATAGACCCTTCTTCCTCCTTGCGATGCAAAGGCAATGTCAGGGAGGGCGAGAGAAGGGGAGCACGTATGGGTGGTATGAAAGCCATAAGCGGAGGCATGGGTCTTTCTCACGAAGATGCGAAGCCTAGAGATGAGTCTATTCCAAATTGACAGAAAAATCTGGGGTAGGAGGCTTGATGACAGGTGATAAGGTGAGGAAAAGCGAAGTCAAGCCTGACCTAAGAAAAGACTGGTTCTCAACCACAGCAGAATGAGGTTTTTTCCTTTACCGATACCTATTTTTGCCTCTTTCTTCCGGAAACTTACGAGATGCTATTTTTCCGGGGAGTCCGACTCTTCAATCGAAAAAAAGACGGTCGTGTGCGAGTCGGCTGGGAAAACACAAGCTTAACACGTCTTTCTTTATCTTTTTCATATCTGAATGTCTTTGTCGAGTTGGTTGGCATCATTCGCTCCTTTCTGTCTTTTCATTGTCCGCCTCCGCCCGAACAGATACGCACTAACCCACCTGAAATAAGGTAAAAGCCTTCTTTCCAACCCTTTGTACGAGACTCCTTTCTTCGTACAAATGCTCGTAGGCGAAAGAGACCTTCCTTTGCTCCTGTCGGCGGGATCAGCCAGTGTCCCCGTGTGTAAGGCCCTTTCCTGAAAGAGGTCGAATAGTTCCTGTCCCATTCATACTACTGTTGGCTTATGTGCTATGTCTAGCGGCTGGTGAATCCTACCCAGTATCGGAATTGGATTGGATATTTCCTCGGTTTCCGAGAAGGGTTTTAATGGCGACCGGACTCCTCTTCTCTGGAAGTCTAATGGTTTGGGGGACGTCGATTCCCTGGATTTTCTGGCTTCCCTTTCCCTTCAACCAGCCACTCTTTTAGTTCCCAAAATATATATAATCCAGAATCCTTTTAAGCGCCTTATCACGAAAGTGACCAAGCAAGCAGATGATGATGGTTCAGCCGGTAAGCTAGCAAGCTTACGAAATGAAGGAAGAGGAGACCCTTCTATTATAAGTTGAAAGCGAAGTCGATAGTCCTCGTATTGGTAATTATTATACGCTAAAAGTCTATATAAGATATAGAAGGCAAAATAGGAGAAAATCAAATAAATAAAGAAAAAGAAGAAGGCCCTCTCCTTAGAGTCAAGTGGCTTTCAGCTCCTCTATATTATTATTAATGTTGGCTGTGTAAGGGTGTGTCTATTTTCTTTCTCTTAACTCAGAAGTTCTTTTTTTTTTTTAGTAAGATAGTAGTGGATCGAGAAAGCAAAGCTTAAAAGGCGAAAGTGCTCTACCTACCCTCTCTTGTTTCAGGTATTCCACTCGTTCTCAAAGTATATAGCTCTAGTAGTCCTTTCTGCCTATTACACTCCTTCGCTCTAGTGATCGCTTCGTATACTACGCTTCTTATCCAGCGTATTGAACTCGTTTATTCCACTCGCTCCCTAACTCTAAGAGCAACTCCTCTTTTTAGAATTGTTGAAGAAACTACTAACTCTAACTATCTAACTGCACTGATCGGGGTCGATCTCACTGACCCCTTGCTTCACCACGCCCAAGCCGGAGGCTAAGGAGAGCAGAATAAGGTGAAGGTGGATACCGCTCATCAAGAGCTTGGTTAAGTGTCCAAGACCGTATGCCTTGCTGGTTGGATCTGAATCTGCTCTATAGTTATCTAATCTCTTTCTTTTTCCTACCTCCCCTACGAAGGGAAGTACAAAGGAAGCTGCTTCGAAGTTGAAGGGGCTCGTCCATTCACTATATGTCTGTAATTTCATACATAAAGAGGAAGATGAAAAACTCATCGATCTCCTTACCGCTCCGTGGGGGTCTTCATTCACTCTTCTCTTACTTTCCCTACTTCTAGAAAAAAAAAAAGAAATGTTGAACAAAAACGATCTTTCTAAAGTGTTGGCAGCAGATCGGTCGGCTGCGGGACGGGGCCGGGAGCAGCAGTAGGAGAAGCGATAAGCCCTTCAATCTACTCCTCAAAGCAGGAATGGAGGGCCGCTTTCAACATAATTCAAATAGATAGTTCTGCTCACATCAAGGGAAGCTCTTCATTAACTGAGAAGCTCATTGGCTCGCCTTTGACTCTAGCCTCTCATTTAACTCGCTACTTCGTCAACTTCTCAGTCCCTCGTGAGTGTGGCACGCACCTCTACATCTTTTCCTATCTATAGTCAGGGGACTGCTGCTCATAACTACTAGCTATCCATCTAGCCCACGATAGCGAAGGCTCAAAAAAAAGATTGAATGAGGTCATTAACATTGAATCATCATAAGGAAGTCAAGTAGTCCGTGACTGACTAGCCGACGCTTCTGCCTTTCCACTTTCCACGAGTCAAAAAATGTAACGATAGCTAAGAGAACTAGAGAGCTAGAGCGAAATACTTGTAGCGAGTAAAGAACGATTTCACTTTCCAATAAAATAGTACGAGTTGTAAAAGCGTAAGAGCTATATAGAACCACCTTTGGCCGGTCTCACATCTTCCCATCCTCTACTTAGTTGTCTCAATTACATCGATCCTGAACTACGTCCAGCCAAGTATTCTTGCCCTTACCCTTTCGGTCGAGCACAACCTCCCGAGCGCTAGGTTCAAGCAACTTCATACCACTTCGTCCCTTTCACTCTTCAACCTGATCTCTACATTCATAGCTTGAAAAAGCAAAAGAGGGTCACCTCTCTTAATGACTATTCTTAAGCTTCCTTTCTTTGGGAGTAGGATCTCTTTCCTAGGAGCTCATAGAAAGATAGCGAAGTCAGATAGTTCTTTCTTGCTTTCCTTCTATCTTTCTTTCTATTTCAAAGCTTGTGCTTTGGTTCAGATCACTGCTTACTTACTTGACTTGCCCCCTTTTTTTTAAGCAAAGAGGAAGTCGTGCAAGCAAGCGAAGTGGAATCTATTAGAATAGAAAATAGTGCAGCTCGATCAGTATAAGAATAAAGCCAGGAGGTTGGCAGGAAAGGTGACTTTCTTTTCCTTTTCGACTTCTTCCTTTAGAACTTCCTGTAAAGTGGAAGGGTAGGCCTTTGGCACCAGAAAGGTGAGGATCGAAATTCGGAGAGTGAAGAGAGGAAGGAACCCTCTTTTTAAGTCCTACGTACTGCTCTTCTCTCAATCGCTCTTTGGTATTCGGAAGTGGAAAGCGAACTGCTGGCTGTGGCCGAAAAGAGAGGTTCTGTCTTTCTTCATTCAAGTAAGAAAAAGATGGGACGCTCGCAGACCGGAAGGAAGAGAATTATTAGAACTCTCGTCCGCCCCTCTCCTTACAGTCAAGTGGCTGAACGCCCCTCTCTTTACCCTCTGTAGCTGAACTTTCTTACTTATGCGATGAGGAGCTTACTTAGTATTGAAATCGAGTTGGCAGAAAGTACCGAAAGTCGGCCGCCCGCCCTATCATCCCGTGTCTCAACCAACTTTTTTCTTGTCTCCAAATCTCTCTTTTGGCTTTTGAAACTTCGATTCGTGACAGCTACTCATACGTGCCAAAGAGACTTCCTTCCCTTACCCTCACATGCATCAGGTGCCTAGACTTGCTAGCTACTTCTATAAGACCGGGGATTTGTCCAAGTCTTCTTCCTAATAAGGATTTTTGCAACCTATTATGTGAAGACCTCGTAGGCGAATACCTGAGATATCTTCCTCAAACGGAGGGGGAGGAGGGGTATGACCATTACTTTAGCTGATCTCTTATCTATCTAAGAAAACGGATATTGGGATGCCTATTGAATTCTTCCTTCTAACATTGGATTCTAACAAGGCTAAGAGCAGCGGATACGGATAGAAGACCAAGAGCGCTTATGTATCATCTCCTGTCGAAAAGCGAAAAAACCTCTTCTTCTATACGAGACCTAGCTCTTTCCTCCCTTTACTCAAAATTCTTCTATTAGTATTAGTGAAAGCTCAATCCCAACTCTCTCACTAAGACCGGATCTTGCAAACAGTGTTCTTCCTAAAAAGCCAGAGCGGATACCTTTCTTATATACGCAACGCAATTTTCGATTTTCGGATTAACAACACTTGTTGAAAAGATTCTATAAAAGAATAAAGAGCCTATCTTCTTCTTTCTTTCCAAATCCAAATACAATGGGATGGGCATCTTTCTATTTCTGCTACTATGCCTCCTGTTTACTGTTTAGTTCAGTTACTTTTTTTTCTTGCAAGGGAAAAAATAGGCGATTCGAATCCCCGTTCTTCTGATTTCCTCTTGTCTGCTTTCTTGCTCATGCCAATGCCTAACAAAACTGTTAAGAAATCTGCATGGGATTCTGTACCAAGAACATCGGCTTCTCATGTCGATCTTCCGTTCGGCCAATTGGACAGCGTCATCTTCGTTTAGTTTACTATTCAACGTCCCCCAACCCCTAGTTGTACAGGTACAGCCCAGAAGCTTCCTCTTTCATATTGATGAAAGCGCTAGGCACCTCTTAACAGTTCAAAGTCCCCCCTTGGCTTACCCAGCTTTTAAGGCGGGTTTGAGAACTTCGGATTCAATATCAATAGCTGTGGATTCGATTCCTATTCTTATATATGCAACCTAAGCAGCTACTTTTGTCCGTGCATATCAACAATCATGCTTTTCACAAGTTCGGTACGCTAGAGGGTGACGAAGGAACACTAGTTCTATTGGCTCTAAGCCCGCATTCTTCCTAGCAACCGAGTCGATGTCAAAGAACCCGAGCGAGGGCCTTCTCTGTGCATTCATGTGCAGCTAGGGGAGTTGCAGGACTAATTCCATTTCCAAAGCTATAAGTCCTAGACTAGAAAGGAGATTTGCTTGGTGTTAAGTCAACTCTACTAGATGCAGTTGCCCAGGAATCCAATGCACTAACTCCTGGACTTAGACGATATGCCCTTAGGGATACGTTAGCAAGTAATCCCTCTCACTAGTTGCCTTTCAAAGGCATTTTGACATTATCCCTTTTCCACGTGAAAGCAGATAAGAAGTCTCGTCTTCATCCTATTGTGATGTCATCTCTATTAAACCTGCTATTCCTATCATGCTATTGCTTCTGTCTTCCAACCATCTAAGACCGGATTCAATAGCAGCTCCTGCACCCATTGATTTTGCACCTTCTAACATCTCGAGCTCGGTATTGTACCTTAACCTCAGTACACTTCACACCCACCCAATCGTGAGAAAATGACGATTCACTAAAAAACTTCTCTTTTTGTTTTGACGTTGTCAACATCCCGAAAGAAAATTCCTTTGTTAGTGATTCGGCTTTCTATCTTAAAAAAGATAACGAAATTTCGAAGAAGCTCTTTGTTGAATATTTCCCGCACTTCTTCAGTCAATTTTCCTACTTTATTATGCCGATTCCTCTCTCCGTATATTTTATGTTAGAAGGAAGGCAAAAGCTGACTGGTGCTTTGTTTAGGGACGGGAGCCACTCCTTCTTTTCCGAGTTTGCCTGCATTCTCTCGGTAGATAGGGCACTCCCCTTTCTTAGCGCAGGATCTACTTTCTTTTCTCCGCTTAACACTAACGTAATCCTAAAAGACCTTCGTGCACCGGTCATGTTCTCTTGCTTTAATCTTCTCTTTCCTCAAATGGCAAATAGAATAAGCCCTTTTCGGAGTAAGGGCGGTTAGCAAGAATGTGTTTGAATCAATCTTGGAAGAATGCGCTCCTATTTCATCAGCTTTTGGGAATAGAAGGGTCTTTAGTCTCTTAACAACAATCGAAGAGGCTAATCGAGATCCTAACTATAAGTAAAAGGGGATTAATTAAAAGGACTGGGCAAATCGGTTTTGACATAAGGAAAGCTTTCAAGCTAACCTAGGAGCTCCTGTCTTAAAAGACGAATACGAATTAGTAGGGCTGCCCCCAATAGCTCTTTTTGAATGGACATCTGAGATAGCATCAAGCCGAGCACAAAAGAGATCTGGGCTGCTAATAAGGAGGACTGTTAAGCCTTCTAGCATAGGTGATGCCTTCCCAAGGTCTGGTCTCTTCGGTACAGGTACGGACTTTGAGAAGACGGCCTTTCTCTTTTACTGTGTGGAATAAGAGCGGGTGCCTTTCATTTATCAAGACTAGATAAACCAAAGCAGTCTACGATTGCCGGGTTTTTTAGGAATGGAATTTCTAGGAAGATTAGCGGAACCGCCAGGAATCAGTACTGCGTCGACTGCTATGTGCTAAAGACTGCGGAATAAGAGCTCTTAGTCCTTTCGGCACGGCATAAAATAAAGGCTGTTCTTGTTGCGGGTTTATCAGAGCTTGAGAATCTAGCTAGGGCTATTTGAACTAATAAGGAAAAGTAGGCATGCGTCGTACATTTTGATGGCATTGAATCGGAAGATAGCCTATCTAAGAGAAGATGAAATAGCAAGTGCTTGAGAAGAAAAGAAGCTGTGAGGGAATGCGCTCTGACTGATATCATTCAGGCAATTCCATTCTTACTGTCCTAGGAAGAAGGAAAGGATAAAAGATCCCACGAACAGGGTTAGCGTAAGAAGAGCTTTTGCAAGAAGGGCGTCGTTCTCAGATGGGCAGATGGAGCTGTTAGAAAGAATTACCGATCGTCGGGAAGAGAAGGGGAATGAATCTTTTTTGGGGGGAATAAGCACTCTTGTCGCGTCTGGAGTTGTAGATAGTAGGGGGAATCGCCTTTCGAGTTGTTAGAAAAAACACAGTTGTTAAAGTGAAAAGAACTCTCTTTTTTGACTTTTAAATAAGAATAATTATCCGATCAAGGGCTAACCCACGCACAGAGAAGGAAGAAGCTATCTCAATATCCTTCACACAGATGACATTTTTCTTTCCCATGACTACAACGTGTGTCTCAACAACCGTGTCGGAGAGAAGGAAGAGGGCTCTTTACCAGTATCATAGCCGGGAGAATGAAAGCATTAGTGGGAAGATCTTTTGTTCGATCTGCCTTGGGTGGGGCGATGAAAAAAGTCTAGTTCATCCTCCCGAATGAAACACATCTTATGAAATATACGGGCCGGGTGGGTCCAGGGTCCAACAGCCGGATCGATTACGAGTCATCTCCTAGCCTGATTTTCCTTTTGTTTCGGGTGGTTCAAACTAAATGAAAGAAAGGTCGAACAAATCTATTGAATAGACATCTGCTTCCTGGTCCTTTCGAACCAGTCAAAACCTGGAGCAAGGGATTTGAAGAACTTTATCAATGAGCTGGGACTAATAGCAATATCTGCTTTGGGACCTCAGTATACATGGTAAAATAAAGGGGATCCTAGTGATTTTACATTTGAGAAGCTAGTATCAATAGACATTGAAGAAGGGATGGTTCCTGCAGATGATGTTAATAAGTTGTGTTGCATGATTTCTTTGTGTGTTCTTAAAGTTTAGGGATAATGCCGCTTTTCTTATTGTTTAAATATCTCTTTCCGAACAGATTTCCCCATCAGTAATGGGACGTTCGGGATGAAGCCAATCAAAAAAAAAAAAAGAAAGCAAAATTCGATTTGGATAATAGCTTTTCTTATGACACAAGATTGTTCTGTTCCGGGACTGTAGTGAATAAAGAGGGTCAGCTCTTGTTAACCCGGTACAACAAAGTAATAGAAGAGAGTTAGTACTCATTTAATTGACCTCCTTTTCGAAGTCAATGAATTTCTTTCTTTTACTTTGATTTTGTTCAAGTTGCTTCAGTGAATGAAAATGCTCAATAAAGCGGGTAGGTCTTACTAGCCCTTACACTCGTCAAACTTATTTACTCATTCTCCACAGTAATGGATTGACTTTCATTCTTTCCCAAGCATCTGGTAATTCTGGCTGCCTTTCCACTCCTCACTTTGGTTTCCACCAAGCCAATCAAATCTGCCTCTTGTGCTCTTATATAATCTTTGGCCTCTCTCTGCTTCTCGACTTTACCGATCTTTTTGACATTCCATATAAGGACCTTCATGTGGAACTATTGTTGTTTTTACATTCCCCTCGCACCTTAGCGCTACCTCTGGTTTTTCGTCTTGTGCAGCCCTTATTTGTCTTTTGTTCTTTGGCCTTTACTTTCCCCCTCCCCCCTCTTTCTTAGAATTCAACATTGTTGATATGTTTTGCATCTTGTTCGCCCACTCTTCATTCAGGGTGATTCGAACCAGGGGAGGATCTTCCACCTTTAAGGTCATAGCACCAGTACTTGAACGCTTACTCTTACTGCTCTTCTCAGGTTCACCTCTTTTGGATGCCCTGAGGTTTGAAGTCATTTGTTTATCACAGAACAAGTCCCCCTCAGTCACTGCCATAGTTGACCCTCTCTTCCAGATCCTCGCTTCTATGAGCCAAATCACTCTCCTCGGGAGTTCTCTCCTTGACTACACCCTCCTCGGCTTTGTTACCCAAACACTCATCCTGAGCAATCTCTTCCGGTTCAGCAGTGTCCAGATCTGGCATCTTTGCCTCTTCTTGTTCAGGGTCCTCTAGAACCGCAAAACGGTTCGGGCTGACTAGGTCCAGTTGGGTCATTCCACTCGCACAACTAGTGTCCAGCCCCCCTTTGCTATTGTCACTACTGGTACCTGACCCCGTCGGCTCGACATTTTTGCAAGCACCGACCCTTACTCAATAGGGCAATTCAAAGAGGAGAACGAGGACAGCTGACTACCGCTAAAAGTCAGACTAAGAGTACAGTACACATTGTATGATTGAAAACTGCCGCTGCATACTACCCGGTGCTTGCAGGTCTGACTGGTGCCTTCTCTCCAACAGCTGCTTCAATCAATGTTAAGTCTGACTACGCCCGCAGCTGACTACTTATTGAAAGACCGAACAGGAAATGAAAAGTCGTACTACAACAACTGTAAATAAACATTCCCTCCCCGCTCTGACTTTGATCGACTTGCCCGCACAGCGTCTTTTTTGAGAGAAGAGGTCAAGGGGCTAAGTGACTCTCGAAAGTCGTCTTTTGTATCGCGTCAAGAGAAATGACATAGATAAGATCATTGCTTAAAGAGTTTCATTGTCGAATTGATCTCGAAATTGGATCCCAATAGTAGCTGCTGCCCAAAGGTGCTTTATGAAAGCCGGTCCACAGCAGTGAAAGTACGATTGATTCCGTCGATCGAACGAAAACCGCTTCTTGCTTTTTTTTCCTCTCTGGCTTGACTACTCTGCTTGCTTAACACAAGTCTTATTTCACCTTCACGGACCACTTCACTACCCAGCAAGCTCCGGCTCGAAAGCAAGAAGCAAGGGCGCAGCAGCTGCGCGAAAGCCGTTGCGCCGACGCGCATCCCCTTTCTTGCTCGTTAGCGCTCTTTTTTGATTGCAGCTAGCGCGCTTGACTAATAAGATAGAAAGGGCCTTTCTCGCTTGTTTGAAGCCATACATATAAGGCTTTCTTCAATCGGCAAACAAGGGGGAAGTCTGCCACACCAACCCTTGTTGAGATAGGGACTCCAGCGCAGCGGTAAGAAAAAGTCACTCAGTGAATCGGTGGATCACACACTTGGAGACAGGGACAGGGGCATGCCTGACTCTTTAGAAAGTATACAAGTGTTGAAAGAGTGAAGTCTGGGGACAACGGTAAACGTGAGGAATGGCACCTCCGCCCTACTAAAGAAGTTCGCAAGCAAGGGACATGCCGAACACCTACCTTTCCAACTAAGTCCAAGGCGAGGACCCTTTAATTGACGATGCGTTCCGTCGTCAGCAAGCGGTGGCCGACAAGGCCCCTTTCCTTACAGTCAAGTGGCTGAACGCCCCTTTCCCTAAATATCGTCGGGAAGCGAAGAGGACAGGTTTGAAACTCATTCGGTAATCTTCTCCTGAAGGTAGGCATTTCCCCAAGGCACTGATATGATGACTCTCTCAATTACACGTGTTTTAGGGAGTTGAACGTCTTATTCTTATGAGTGGCCTATGTGAATATAAGCCAGGAGCAAGGATTCCGGAAAGTCAAATTCGATATTGCAAGTGCAAGTCGACGTTCCTGATATGAAAGTGAAAGTGGAGTGAAAGCCGGCCCTAAGCAGGATCCAAAGACGTTTAAGTCCAGTTCCAATCTGGATAGAAAAGTCAAGTTCAATCGTCGAAAGTGAGATCTCTTTTAGTCCGGTCTTCTTTTCTCTTTTGAGTCAGGTTCTTAAGACAGGAAATCGGGTTTTCTGAATATCTCTCTTCCGGCCTATGTTGTAAGTTAGTTAGAGATCGAAACTGGACCTGAGAGAGACTAGACTTCTAGTAAGAGTAGGTGCGCCTTAAGTTGAGGAGAGCTGTTCACAAGCAGTGGTTATGAGCTCTTTCTTGTTCCGGTTCAGAAGAGGCTGCGCACCTTCAGTTGCACTAGTGGATTGAATAACCTTTTTTTTGAGTGCCAACAAAGTGCATGTGTTCTTGGTTAATAAAAACACAAGTATAGGCTGGAGGACTGATACTATAAGTAGGACAAAGGCCTTCAAAGAGAAATGAAAGGATTTTTGGAGCATTTTTCCACTTATCCAAGGAATCCCTTTCTTGACATTTGTATTTGAGAGAGAGAGCTATGCTTAGGTCAGTTCCTTCAGTCCACTTTTTTGGTAAGCCAAAAGTGCACTTTAGGTAAGTAAGTAGTCCCGTATGAAATTCAGAAAACATTCATATCTGGCACTTGAGGAGGTCAATCTTAAGTGTTGGAAGCTACTGCTAAGGGACTCCCCCTCATCTAGAAAGGATAGGCAATTGAGAGAGAATAGGGCGATAGCGACAGACACAGGAACTGAAATAGAAAGAAAGATTACTTCCGTAGAGGAGAGGGGAAAGCTGCGACGATAGGGCGATAGCCCGGTTTTGATTGTTTATCCTTTCCTGCGCTTGTCTTGTATTGAGGTATACCGAAGAAATGAGTAAAAGTAGGTAACAGAAGGGGAGGGATTGCTCTTTTTTATTAGTGAGGACAAGCCGCTTTCATTTTCAACAATCTAATGCCACACCAACCCTTTAATTTAAAGAGTAGGCGGTTCGTATCTTTCTATGACCCCCAGAATAAGAAGTCGGAGGATAGGCAGAGCAAGAGCTCTTGAAGTCTACCCGGGCGCGCTTCTTCATTCATCCATTTAGGCCCGGCTAGGAACACGTGGATCCAGGGAACCTGGCTCGGGAACAGCTTCTTACTAGTAGGAGCTAATCACAGTAAGAGAGTCCAATCTCTGAAATAGAGCTTAGTCTCTCCATAGTAGTCTACTAGTAGAAGGCTTAGGTTATGACTTGATCCAATAGAGTCAGAACACCTTTCTATCTAAAAGAAATGGTGCTCGATGAAAGGATCCAGATTCCACACTATGCTGTGGGCTGGGGAGAGAGCTGCTCTGCGAAGCTGGGCGTTCAGTGTTCTTATGGAGGAAGCATACTAGAAAGAGAATGGAAAGGGCCTTCAAAAAAGAGCGAGGGAGTGATGGGCAACCTTAGTCTATATGTTGCTCGTGAGCCGCCAAGTACCAGTCTCGCAACAGTATTGGCGCAAAAGGATCGGTCCTTCACTTGCTGATCGTTCGCGAGTCGAACTCGCTCTCTTGCCACGCCTTTCACTCACTCGCTTGAGTCGGACTCAATCACTCTTTGAGTTTGGAGGATCATTCGTTATTCACTCTCTTGCTATTACCCGCAGGGAGCGCAGCAACCAAGATGCATATTATCATATAGAAAGAGGCGAAGCGTAGCGATTCGTACTACCGGAAAAGTTTCGCTAACCGGCAGGCAATAGAATCAGCCGATAGGCGCAGGCAAGCGTAGCGAATCACATAGATAAGCCCCTACCTGCCAGCGCGCGGATGGATAGGGCGGGCGAAGCGCGAAGGGGATGGATGTCTGAGCGGTTGAAAGAGTCGGTCTTGAAAACCGAAGTATTTTGTGAAATACCGGGGGTTCGAATCCCTCTCCATCCGCGAGGTCATAAGTTCTCTCTTGCCTTATCTATAGATAAGAACGAATCGGATCGACTCGACTGATATGATAGATGGAATGGTAGTTTGTGTTATATTTAGTTAGGACCTTGTCTCCCTTTCGTTATCTTCCGCTCTCCTTGTATAGGTTGGGAAAGGGCCGGGTGGATTACCTTTGGGAGCTAAGTCGAAGATCTCGGTGGTCTTGTGAGTGGTTGATAAACTGCGATTGCATCTTTAGGAAGTCCCATAGCAGTGAGGCTTAAGAGAGAAAGAAAAGGGTGGATACTTTTCCGGGTAGAAGGTGACAACCCTAATGAATTGACTATGAAGGTGGCTCGACGCTACATCAGCGCTCAAATTCCTTAATCGTTATTGCCCAGGCTTCGATGATCAACCCCTGGCACATTTAGGTTTTGATCTTCGGCCATCCTGGTCCTCAGGACCCAACACTATATTATTCCACTATATTTCCTTTCAAATGAAAAGATGCAAAAGGTGTTGATACGTCCTATCCACATAGAAATCTTACCCTCTTCCACACATTACCGGTGGATGCTACAGCCGCTATCACTTTGGCTGCAGGATGGGAATGAAGGTCGAGGAGGCAGGGAAGAAAAGGTTATTCGCTATTGGCTTACCCTTATATCAGGCCTTGGTACGGCCTATACATGATGGATGAAGGTTTTGGCAAGGTTCAGAATGGATGGTACCTATAATCAGACCCAACCGTTGCAGTACTTGAGAAGAAAGCCAAAATTCTGCTCTTTTTATCTATCTTAAGGCTGCTACCGATTCCTTATCTGTTATCCTTACGTCCTGTATGCAGGGTTGTTCGGAAATCCCTTTGCAACTTCCTGGACGTTCATACTTTGTTCTGTAGTCTTTCAATTACCATATAGTTTCTATAATTATAATAAAGGCTATAGGTCATCGGTTGTGACGTTTACGAAGGGTCAACCCCTCGGATTTTGGAGTTCTTGGCCTCTATTCACACTTAAACATCATATGCTTGTGTGGATAGCTACTGAAAGGGTGTATGGCACGACGAAGCTTTGCGACTATGCCATTCTTGGCGACGGTGATCGCCGACGAGAGGGTGACGGCCACGACGCATAATATATAGTTTCAGTGTACTATAACTATATCTAAAGAAAAGTCTCCCATTTGAAACATTATTTATTAGTTGTCATGTTTTGGAGTTTGCCAAAGAATTTTGGAGCGACGAAGTTACTAGGGATTTCTCTCCAGTGTCTGCTAAGATGCTCCGGTCTTTGGTTGACGCTATTATGTGGAAAAGACCCCTATTTTCTCAAAGATTAGAGATGTCACTGGTACTATGTTTCTGTCTTTGACCTATCGATTGAGGGGTGCTTCTTATCGTATCTGTGGTGCGCCCTATCGCCCTAAATCGTCGCGATGGAAGCCTCACTATCTTTGTATGCTTTCGCCGCCCGTTATCATGAAAACTGTGGTTAGGATTTCCAGATTTGGGAGTGTTAACGCCGAGTGTCGCGCGGGCCTTCATTCTTGAAAGGGCTAAAAGTAGCGCCTTCGCTTTGTTTGTAATGAAAAGGAAAGAGAAGATCTTCGGATATTTTTTCCAGGGGAGGACTTTCTTGATCGCCTCATTCGGGTGTTGATGTGGCTAAAGTCTCTCCGATGGTAGCGTATATTACGCTCGAGGTCTCTCGAGCCTCCTGTTGTACCAATGTCTATATTCCGTTCTAGGAATAAGGTCAATTTCTTTTCCGGTATGTGGAGTTTTCTTTCGTTGTTACGACAGGCTGAGAGCAGTGCCCGCTCCCTTGTATTTGGGGGAGTTGGACGGCCGTTCCGCTCTTCGGGACTTTCTTTATTCTTTTTTCGTTAAAACAAATACAACTGAAAAAGACTGCTAGGAATTTAGACTGACGGCGTACCTGAGCACTCATGCCTGCAGACCCCTCGATTCTCTTTCTATGACTACTCTGGAAAAGAAAGTCTCACTACTCAATGGCTTTCGATCTTCTTTCCCCCATATAGATATTGAATAGAACGAGTTCGCTTCATGATTTCGTGACATACCAAATAAGGGATTGTTAGAAGAAAGCTCCTATAGTGGACAGCTATAGCCCTTTGTATAGGTTGGGTGCTTGTTTAAGGCCATAAAGTGCTCGCTTGAGGCGGCAAACAGAGATAGAATGATTTTCGAAGATGAATTATCGGCACCTTGAACTGTACTATCGGAACTGTGCTCTGAAGATTTCTTTAAAGTAACCCAGTCAGATGTCTCAGAAAGGGTAGTGATCTCCCCCTGAAAAGTATCACGACCATAAAGAGAAGAAAAGGGAGATTGCATGTTGATAACAGAAAATGGCAATCTGTTGATTAAATACACTGCAGTAGTGAATGCTTCAACCCATAGATGCTTTGGTACTCCATTATTTATCATCAAAGTCAAAGCCATTTCAACTATAACTATATGTCGGTGTTTTCTTTCGGACACCCCATTCTGCAGCGGAGTATGAACACACGACAGCTCACGTTTGATTCCTATCTTCAGGAGCATGAAATCAAACACCCTTGACACGTATTCTCCGCCGGAGTTCAGACCTCAACCTCTTGATCTGGAGATTTGACTTATTTTCCAAACTTTCTATATATTAAACAACGAAAGAGCTTAGGATTTCTCTCTAAGTAAAGAAAGCCAGATGTATCTACTGTAGTCATCCACTTATAATAGTAAGTAAAGTACCTTGCACCTATGAATGACTGCACTCGAGTAGGACCCCAACATGAAATTCAAGTAGTTGTCTGTGATATATCCAACAATCAGCCGTAGGTCAAATCACAAGTGGACACTAACGAATGAATCAATCCAAAGAAAGGCACAATTGGATTCTTATGTTTAATCCAGGAGCATACAATTGCCAACTGTAAACAATCACATGAATTGTTCAACCCATCTGAATGAAATGCAGGAATATACCCTAGACAATGGAAGAAGTCTTGCACTGTGTGTTGTGTATGTCTCAGGCGACGGCGGGTCCCATTCCTTATCCTAATGAAGCAGCTGAAAAAAAGGAATGTAGAGAAGAATATCCGTATAATAAAGCTTTCCCAACCGGCCAACGATCCTTCCCGTGCGCTGATCGTGGATAAGACACTCAGAAGAAGAAAAGATGACACGAAGATGGTTAGCTGCAAGGTGACTGACAGAAAAGAAGTTGTTTTTAGGAGGAAAATGGAATCTATCATGAAGAATCCGGGATGAAGACATAGACCCACAGTGTGAAAGAGGTAAGAGAGTGCCATCTGCAATGTTAACAGAATCTTTGATAGGTAAAGGAGGCAGACAAAAAAGCTAAACATCTTTTTTCTTTCGCGCGAGAAGGAAAGCCCTTTTGGGGGCTGACGGTACTCCTTTGGATGGTTTAACGCGACTAGCAGACCACGTCGTGCTCAATCAAATAATGGACACTGACTACGATTTGGATTGTCTCCCCGGCTCAATGGAAAGACAACCCCGTTCTACACTTCATCAAGACGAAAATCATGCCTTGTCTATTCCTCCAAATACCATTTGCCTTTTCCTCAGCCGACCAGCAAAACAACGAATTCAACCGCAGATACCCTTTAGCTAGCACATGCTAAAAAGAACAAGTAAATACCCGTCTCGTGCTTGACTCTATCTGTAAGACAGGTGTGTGCAGCCACTTAGTGAGGAGACAAGACCGGAGAGAAGAAATTCTCGCGAATAAGATATAAGACTCAAACTTATCGTATACAACTCTTATCTACGACAAGCCTTGGCTCTTCTCCTTATGGACTCTTCGCTCTATCTGTCGGTGCTCTAGCTGTCCGAAAGCCAGGAGCAGCTACTGGCCTGGACTGATTGTAAAGAAAGAAGCCAAGAGGCCGCTAGAGAAAGGGTTCCGTTTTCGAGTCTGTTTCCGATTCTTCCGACCTTGAATCTAGGTTTCCCCTAATGCCTCCTTGCTGCTTTCAAAGCTACACTTGCTTCCTTCCTTCATAAGCTAATAAGAGATTCTATTATTCTACACTGACTTTACTATGCTTCTTATTAGTTATAGTAACTATACCCTCTGGGTTGAATTGCCACAACAGGGGCCTTCCTCAAGGGAGGAGTTCATACCCGGAGAAAGAAAGCAGACTACTAAATCTACTATTTCAACATATTGTTTGCACTAGTCTCATAGCCATCTCTTTTAACATAACCTTTCGGCGTCTTCCTTTATGCTTCCCTCAAATCAGTACCCCCTCGGTCGTCCCTTTATTCAATATCCGTCATGCTAAGAATAGGGGGTTTAGGAAGAATACGGGCTTTGTTTCGGTCAGGTGTCGAACTCTTTTATCTTCGCCAAGATGCTTTCTCAGCGATCTTTTCTCATCCTGAAGTTGATCTCCTGTCCTCTACTGACCCACCCCAATCAGCATTACTAACGATTTCAACTCTCCCATGGCCATGATTAGTATAGATCATACCTTTGCCAAGATAACCTTTGAGGTACCTCAAGATCCTGTATACTACATGTAGGTGTGCTTGACAAGGAGCATGCATATACTGGCTTACCAACCCCACAGCATAGGTAATGTCAGGTCTAGTGATAGTAAGATATCTAAGTTTTCCCACAAGCCTCTGATGCCTGCATCATCCAAGGGTTCTTTTCTCTTTTTTATTCTAACCTCATCTATTGGAAATGATATTCCGACTATCCAATCTCTGAGCTGGCATATTACCTCACCTACGGAATAATAATATCCAAGTCTTATTCCCGAGAACAGTATAAGGATAAGAATCTTCTCTTATGCAGTTAAGGCAGTGGAGTTCTAAGTTCATATGAGTTAAGGCAGTTAATAAATGGCATAAGAAAAGGCCTTTAGGGTAGTTCGCGTAATCGTAAGTATCTTAGTGCAAACAATTCTCCGGGTGACTGGATTGGGTTATCGACCCAGAGCCGGCTTTAGTACCTATATCTTTCCGGCCTGAGGCCTTCCTATATTGAATCTTCCTATTCCATCGATTCAGTTGCAAACTATCCTTCCTTATGAGCTCCCCCCCTGATCAACTAGCGGATTGGACTGCTTCTTTTTGACTTAGGAACAAAGAAGTCTAGTTACGTGGGAATTTCAAACTACGGGATTGCTTTGGCCTTCTGTTGTGAGTGAAGGAGATGGAGATTAAGCGGGGGAAGGAAACCGAGCCAAGTAGTTCGTTTCGAAAGCCCTTGGTCCGCGCCGATGTAGAATAAGCAGTCTTGGTGCCTGGGGGGAAATAGGAAAAGGCGTAAGCGCGGCGATCTTTCTTTCGAACAGGATTGCGGGACGTAGGCACAGACAACAAGCGTGATAACGAAGAAAACTGTCCCCACTTTGATATGAAAGACTATCTGACCGGAAAGAGGGTACCCCCATAAGTAATAGAGCCTACTTTTCTCCTAATTCCTAATCTCCCAACTGGATAGTTCTCTTTTTCGCCTCTTCAAGTAGTACTCTGACTTCAACCTACGAAAGTAGTAGTTTGTCTACAGAACGTTATCTAATCTCCGAAAGCTTTCTTTCCCCGAAAAAACACTCTCAACGATCCTGCACTACCTTTCCTTAGCCTAGGAATGCACTTTCTCCAGAACCTGAAAGGTGCCCCACAATATAGACTATTAGCCACAAGTGGGAGTCTTCTATCAGTTTAGTACTCTCCGTTCTCGCGTTCTTCAACAGTAAGGACTTACACCATCCGGGGACCGGTTTAGGCTTTCGCGAAAGCACCTTTGGGCGGAGGCTTCTCATCAACTTACTCTTACTGAAGATTAAGAAAGAGATAGAAAGAACTCTTCTAAAGCACTGACTTCTTCCCTTTCCCTACGCTCGTGCCTTCCCCAGAAAGCTCAGATGCGAAGAAGGGACCATAGCCCTAGTTCGGGTTCGGTGCGATAGGATGAATAAACCCGAAAGCATTGATTGAGGGTCTCCTCTTTCCTTTCTTTCTAATCCGAATCCAAATCCACCCTAACCCTAGTTACTTTAATATCATACCTGGAAAGAGTCAACGTCAAGCCAGAGCTAGTCTAAGAGCGAGCGATTCTCACCCTAGGGTTAGGTATCATAATAGAGTCAAGTAGGACAGAACGATTAGCTTAGCAGTGAACAAGAATCATTCAATCAGCTCCAGAGCTGGTTCTTCTTTTGCTATTTCAAATAGGAGGTCTTATGAATCGAATGAAGAAGTCACTTAGATAGAGATAGAGGCAAGGCAGAATAAGCGATGTTGGAGGCTGGGCTCCTAGAAGAGAAGCTCATACCCGTCGAAAGGGAAATGATCCTTAGGTAAGAAAGGCCCCTCTCTTCACTAAGCTAAGCCGGAAAGAGAGAGAGAGTTAGATCCGAGCATAGCCATAGATGTGGAACTCTTTCGAAATAGGTAGGATTTATTCGCTAAAAAAAGAGGACAGGTGCGCAGCGGTTCGGAATCGTAGCAAGTGACATCTTCAATCAAGAAAGACCTGGCTCAAGGGAGGATAGTTCCTTCACTTCCGGGCTTAAAGAAGCGAGTGACTCTCGCGGGTATCTATCAACATATAGAGATGTCGCCCCTATCGCTGCACTTGGAGGCCTTATCACTGTTGGTGCTTTTCATAGCGTAGTAGAGTAGCCAAGGGCGTAAGCTAAATTCTACTCCCTTTCTCTGGGGTTCGGAAGAATAGAATCTTTTGCCCTTCGACTCCGATATTATATTATAGAACGGCAATATCCCCTGCTGCTGCCGTTGAAGGAATAAGGGCTACTATTGATGAAAATGCTATATAAGAAGTTCTTGTATCTTTCCCGCAAACTGATTGACCGAGTTTGAAAGAGGGACCTGTTGGTGGTTTAGTTTTAGTAAGGTCATTAGGAGATTAGGATTAAGGGCATTCTCTTTCAGAAAGACCGTAGAGTGAAGGCGAAGTGCACCTGAGCTAGAAGCATTACACCACCTAGCAACGCTTGAGGAACAAAGAATATGATAACTTTACTAACATGATGGTATCTCGGTGTGGAAGAGCTGGTCCTCGATATGGAAAGGTGGGCCGATTCTTTATGCCTTCTCGCCTGCCTTGAAGATGAACCAGCCACCATCACCACTCGTGGTTCACGTCTTTCGAAGAACTATCGCTCTGGCGAATTCCAAGTAAGATACGAATGAATCCTAGGGCACAATGGAATGAGAAGGCTTGGAACTATACTGATTGGCAGTAATGCAAAAAAGAGAATAAAGAATAGGGGGAATGCGGATTTGGTGGTACTTGAATTGATACTCATCATGCGAATTGGAGAGCATGCCCCTAAGGGTACTCCTTTATTAGAAGTTATTTAAAGATGTCAACTTGATTCAACAGCGGAAAAACATCAAACAATTCATGCTTACTACAGGTTCTATTTGGCTTGTCGAAATACAGATTAATAAACATTTTGGACCTCGATTGTCTACCTATCGCCATGCCTTAACCCATCCTAATCGGAGACTTGAATTGGTAATTGATTCTTCCTTGATTTAAGGCTGGTAAATTCCCAGATCCATAGCAAACATCTCATGCTTAACTCATCCTAATGTGAAGGTATGACCATCCTAGTGGTTACTAAAATAAAGCTAGATCACAAGCAGAGATTTTCTAAAGATACAAATATCAAGGAAAATGCGTAGGATGCCCGCTAAGGTATTTCCATTCCTGGCGATTAGCCGAGTTGGAAGACCAGAAAAAGCTGAATAGTTTTTGCGGGTCAAATCGTTTAAAGCAAAGATTCCGTTGGTGTTCCATAAGCCCTATTCAGTCCTATTTTATTCACTCTTAGAATAAGAGGTCCAAATTTCTTGTTAGCGTACTCAATCAAACGGGTTATTTTCTCCCCGACTACGGATCCCACACTACCCGCTATAAAATAAAGTCAGCATCCATAACCCCAAATGCTACAGGAATACCTTTATTTGGCCATTTGCGATCGAACAACCTAGGAACAGTTGTCGCCTACATAACCTACCTACCAGACCAAGGGAAGAAGGTATCAGATCTATGTAGTTCTCGACCCCTTTTGTTAACCCAGTTCCTGTACGTGGAATTCATTCCAGTGAGTAAAGACAAGGAGAAATATGGTTTTCCTTCGATCGTCTCCGACTCCACTGGTACTATTCATCTATATATGGATCACTCCTACTTTCTCCCCAATGGAATGATATCGACCCTTACCTTAGGCTTGGCACGGCAAGGCACGCTGGACGAGAGACTTTGAGCTAGGGATTTGTTTGCGTCAGAGGAGCCTAACTTTGATCCACTGGGATTAAAGAAAGAAACGGGGAAGATAAAAGCCTTCTCGGTCTTTGTAGCGTCCATAGTGCTTAGTATATACTTGCGAAATCTGTATGTGGGTTGAGCTACTTTTGACGACTGGCTGTACAAATACAATGTCGGTTGAGGCTTTTCAAGTGAGTATGGGGAGATAAAGGAAAGTGCTGTTGTTTTTAATCGGCAGAAAATAGAATTAGCGTATATAATGAGCGAAATGGCAGATCTATCACGATCTACTAACAAGGAAAGTCGCTTGATTGGTTCAAATCCAAGTCGTGAGAATGAGAAATTTCATTTTAAATCAAAAAACTATAAAAGGGGGGCTCGAAAAAGAGAAAGTCACCTCTTTATATAGTGATAGTCTTAGAAGTAACTATGTTAGGAGTAAATATTGGAGATGTACCCATTGGATAAGTAACTATTGGAGGAGGCACTATTTTGATCATAAACTTCTCGTTCCGGGAAGCCATAGCACAGCTTCTTTATCATTTGAATTTCTCCTATCAACTATCAATCATTCCCATGTTGTTGGATTTCTTCTTCGTTGAATGCTCGCCCATCCTAATTCTCGCAAATTCATCTTTGTTTATGCTGCTGTCAGTTTGGTCCTACTTCATAGTTCATTTAATGAGACGAGGTTCTAAAAGAACCGACATTATAGCCGCATCATCGTCTAGATCTCTCGCGGATTTAGGGGGGTCAGACGATGATGACCCCGAAAAGAACAGAAGGAGAAGGCAACCCATATCTAACGATTGTTATAAATCGGGGATGGACACGATTGCGAAACTCATTCTAAATCTAGTAACGGAGAACCCAGAGTTGCTCCAGAACATCGATCTAAGAAGTACCAAACGCCTCAACCGAGTTATTCGTAGTGTCATGGAGGAACGATATTCTACGAGTCTATATAATTGGAGACGAATGGCTCAAATTCTTGCAATCTCGGTGGAGTTAACGACACAAGGTGCGGCTTCTCCGTTCTTGGTGCGCGTTCTCCAGGTAATCCGGGAGGAAGATGCCCCTCCATGATGCATTTTTCGGAGGTATATCGGTATTGTAAACATCCTTTTCCTAATTAGATCATTAGCTAAACAAATTGGTTATGGTTAGAGGGTGGACAAGTGTGGTAAGGGGGAGGGCGGCGCCCCTTGCTGTATCAGAAGATCGAAGAGCGAGTGCTTGTTTAAGAAGAAGACGGGGTTGGTTGAAAGGTAAGGATAGCGTGATTGATTGCTTGAGTAGGTAAGAAAATATCATAATCATACTAACACGCTGGTGGAAGGAAATTTTTTTCGAATAAGTAATCGGGAGAAAGCACCCCAGTATGCAGTAAATGCCTTCAGTTAAGATAGCTCTTCAAGATGAAAACCCAACGCTATTGGCTTAGCTTCTACTACGATTCCCCTAGCATAGTTTGGATAGATGAAAGCTGGGGGTCCCCTTCTTGGTTAATAGCAACTTTTTCTGCTTATCTATTACGATCGGACCATAATGTCTTTCTTTCCTTATTCACGACTGGGATAGTTTGGATACAGACTTTTCTTCCCCGGGATATAGCGGGTTCTTTTCTCGGTCAAAAACGGGCAAAGGGAAAAAGAGAAGGGAAACTTTCTTTCCTCGTAGCAATTGAATATGAATTCTTAATCTAACACTAGGGAGAATGAAGAGGATAAGCAGTGCTCAGTGATTACATAAGATATTAATTAAGCCAAAGCTAGCATCCCACTTTTCTTTACTACCCAGGACTTCGATACATTTAGAAATTCGGTAGAAGAATCAAGTTTTTAGCATTAGGATTTCACACTTGTACAGGTCCCTTTCAATACCACGGAAAGCATCCCTATTAATCAGGTAAACCTAGGTTAACACTGCTTCAGACCATAAAGACTTTTGAAGATTCATCTCAAAGGAAGGATAAAACGAACCTCATCC
>NW_026725490.1:40000-52500 GCF_029784015.1 Lycium ferocissimum
GAAGTTAGAAGGGATGTCTTGGAAGGGACAATAAGGAAACTCGACTTGAACAGCGCGTCCCCAGAAAAGCTTTTTTTTGAGGATCCGACAACTTATGCAGGAACTTTCCAACAGACCGGTTGCTGCTTCCACAGCGTTGAAGGCTTTATTTCAAGCTTTAAAAGAGTGGGAGAAAGGGGACGCATGAGCGTTGGATAATGGAAAGAAGGTAGAATTGCTCGGGACCTAGTGATCGATTCTTTTTCTTTTATATAGGTAGGGTTGGGCAGCGACTCTACTCCTTGAAGTGAAGAATCGAAAGTCGTCGTTCGTTAGACAAGGCCCACGTGCTGTGCATCTCTGGTATTCTGCTCGTGGGGAGAGGGATGCGGGAAAGTGGGGTCCTCTCACCTGTGCTCACTTCCGTTTTAGAAGTCAGATTGGATTTCCAATTGGTGCTCAACAGAAGGGTTCCAAACCTCTGAAAGGCGAGGCAGATTTAACGCTACGCCCTTCCCTTAGCGCCTCCCTCTAGGCGGGGCTCACAACCAAAGGATGCACGGGGTGAAGTTGCCACCATGAACTAAGGATTGGAAGGGTTGAGGATAGAGTTTCTTTTTCATTTCCAGGGTAGTTGGCAAGAGCTATAGCAGCTTACGATGCAGTTGATTCGGAAACATACGCCAGGGCGGTTGGGTGGGGAGTCAGATCAGGCCAACGGTCCTGCTCCGCTTTATACTAAGAGAGTGTGGTTGGGTCTGACTCCGTTATAGGGCTAGTACGCCGAGCAGCTTCGAATTCTGCTGTGCCGGTGCACAAAGCAAGCACACAAGGACTGCGTAAATCTTTGGTCTGTCTATCATTGCCCATGTTGGGCTGACTCCTTTTTTTAGGCAAGAAGACCACTAGTTGAATTATGAAACTATGTTGACTAACTGAAAAAAGGGTACTACTCTTCTTCCTCCACTACTGATATTGACTGACCTGTTGATAGGATAGCAGGGAAAGTTGAGAGTCTATCCGGAGAAAGAAAAAAACCTTTTCAGGATGAGACTACGAACCCTAATGGAGCCAATGAGAAAGCAGTTGCAGGCCAGTGTAGGCTTGCTCCGCACAGGTTACATCTGGGCCTTATATTGATATTCTTTTCAATTCATTTTGCAATTTCTTCGGTCCGGGGTACCGCGCAATCCGTTTAGATCTATTTCAGTTGCCAATGAAATGGAATACGGGGAACTCTCCGTCTAAGTGGTTAATCCGACGAGTCAATTCTCAATGCGATGCATCCGTGAAATGGGACGGAGATCTGCCCGAACTTAGTCCAGTCCTATTAAAGATGGGGGCGAATCAAGCAACTCTTATAGATAGATGGGATAGGAAGGAAGAACCACTGATAGCATTTGCAGCTGCTTCTTTCCGATCGATATACAAGCAGTTGGGCGCGAAGCTTTCTTCGTGAAAAAGCTCATCCTTGTCAATATAGGACTGTCTTTCATTCTGCTTTTCCCAATTTTTTGGAAATCGATCATTTTCGACATTTTTTCATTGTCTTTAGTACGATCTGGCTTCACACCTCGCGGTGCTTACACCTCTCGCCTATCGGAACACCAACCCAATCTTGAAAGCTGAAGTGGGTTTGGGGAATGGAAGAACAAGAACATCTTCTTTACCACCAAAAATGGTAACATAAGACCCTTCTTCACTCATGCTTGTCATCTGCTCGTGAATACCGTCCAGTCAAGTCTTTGTTCTTTTATTCTGAAATATGGGTGCTAACCAGATTCCCCATGTTATATGCGAGGTCAATAAAATTCTCCAGAGAGTGAGTTTCTGATCATAATGACCACCTAAAGTTGGATTTCCAGTTGTAGTTTTTAGTTTGGGGTGCCAATAGTAGCATAGTTGCTTAGTCGTCCTTCCTCTTACGTATTACAATATAGGTGCTTTTCATGCTGCCTTTAGCGGAAAACGGACAACATGGACAAATAAGGGATAGGCAAGAATCTGTTCTTGAACTCTAGAGAACAGGCGGAAAGAGGTTCATCAGAGCGATAGGGAAAGCTTATAGAGGGGTGGTCTTACTACGACAAGTGAAGCCAGGGTTCCCTTTGTTCGGTGTCCGGGGAAGAGAAAGGAATCTATTCGGGAAGCGCTTACCAGCCCCTTTACCGATACCAAGGGGAAGCAGGAATTAGACCAATAGGGCACTGCTCTCCGCCTGTCGTAACAACAACAAAAGTCCATACCGGAATTTCATTACCTTATTCCTTAAACCCTAAAACGGAGACATTGGTACAACAGGAGGCTCGAGAGACCTCGAGCGTAATATACGCTACCATCGGAGAGACTTTAGCCACATCAACACCCGAATGAGGCGATCAAGAAAGTCGTGGGCCTCGTAGTACCCGCATACGACAGCTCTGTGGAGCTTTTCGGGTCGAAAACCTGTTCGACGTCAGAACCGATCTCAAAACCCTAATATCACCCTCTGAAGAGAAAGGACTTTCTCTATATCTATATCTATGCAACTAGTTCTTTCACTTGCTTCCAAATCCATCCATCTTACTTACTCAAAAGCTTTGAATATTCTACTCGAAATCTTGCTTCTAGCTTTGGGCACCTCTGACATAAACAGAAATAGCGTATATACAAGGCTAGCCTTTTCTCTCAAGCGTCTTGGTATTGGATCCGCTCTTCTGTTAACATGAACATGAATTAGATTCTATTCGAATTCTTTATTCTTAAGAGAATCCCCCACCCGAACCATTCTTAAGACCACCAAGCTCTCTCGAATGAATTCGACTCTTTCTGCTTTCGAGCTACACCGGGGGCAAAATCTTTTCCCCACTAAGACGTGCATCTTTATGGCTATATCGTCCTGAAGACGGATGCGACGGGAAGAAGTGGCATTTGGAAGTGTTGCTGACTTAACATTTAGGTTTCGGCATAACAAAGCTTGCACTGTCTTTTCGCACTTAGGCGCACAGCGTGCCATTGGTAATGATTCTACTACGGTGCCGCAAATTCGCAAGCTGATCCTAAGTAATCGTTGTTGTTCATTGGATTCCGGAGGAACTACTTCGTTAGGATTGGGGAATTGCTGCGATTCTTCCTGAATAGCCTGGATTCTCCCGTCGAGAGTCACTTTGAAAGTATTACCTAAACTCTTCCGACTGAATATGATAAAGCCTATAAAACATAGAGCTACTATCATTTCTTCATTATAAATTGAGATCTTCTTCGAACTTGATGCACAAATAGATAGAATAGCAGCAAATAGCATCTTTCTAGCCTGCATATTCGTGGAACTCAATCTCATTTAGAAAGCCTGATCTCTATCTTTCAGCAACTGAACGGGAAGTGGTTTAAGAATAAGAAAGGACTGACGAATCGGATGCGCTCGCCCAGCGAGAAAGGCCCTGACCCTGCCAACCAAGTATCAAAAAGAAAGAAGAGAAAGAAGGGAGAAGAGAACTTCGTATTTTGGTAACTCTCTAGGAGTCATCTTTAACCTTGAATGCTATTAATAGATTCTACAGCAATAGTCCCTCGGACTCGGAAAGTAATAACGAAAATAGCTAACCCAATAGCAGATTCCGCAGCTGCCACCGTTGGAACCAATGAAGCAAATGATTGACCCATCATATCATCCGAAGAAACAGAAAATACCAAAAAGTTCGAATTCACAGCTAATAACATTGATTCAATTGGCATTGACATAATAGGAATATTTCGTCTATTAAGGAGGATTCCCCGAATACCTGAAATAGAGATAATCATAGAAAATGTGAAATATTTGATAGGATCCATTTCGGGAACGTAGAATGTAAGAGAAATTCAAATGTGAAACAATACGTCAGCTCTTCTACTTGAAATATCCTTCCATTATGGAAGAAATATGATTTTGGATACTCATATCCCCCGCCCCATCGTGCTTCGCCGATTGTTGTGCTCGTGTCAACCAAGCCTTCAAGTGCCTATAATGCGCCCTGGGGGCATTGGGTTTGTTGGCATTATAGGCAGCTTTGCTGGCGAAGCGTTCAATAAGAATTTCGACCATCTCGCTTGGTGATGGGAGGTCACCCAAGTTGCGGTGCCACAACCTTCGAACGAGGCGTGCCTTCTCTGATTCAATCAGGGGGCTAATCTGTTCGGCCAAGCGATTTTTTGGTTCTTGAACCTTGGCCAATTCAAGTTGATCCAAGGCTCTTTCGGTCTCGGACCGATCCCCTGGCTCTTCTTCAGCCGCGGGAAGGCTTGGTTCTGTCGAAGAGCTAACACCCCTTCCAGCGTCTCCGCCGTAAAGAGGAATGCCCTCCATTAAAGAAAGGAGCCAATCGAGGGAATCGAGAAATGGAATGATCCAAGCAAAGAAGAAGCCCGAAAAAGAGCAAAAAAGAACATAACCTCCGATACGATAAACAGCTCCGAAAGCCCTAATGATTACCGAAACCAATTTGGAATGTCTAATAAAAGCCAACATGAAGTTTTCTTGAGTTCTTTTACTGTCCGACCAGGTAGCTTGCTCCCAGATCCACATCAAGGTGACAGGATTCGAACCTATGGCCCTCTGTACCCAAAACAGATGCGCTGACCAGACTGCGCTACACCTCGTCTCACCACCCCGAAGCATATAGATCCACCCGATCGATGAACACTCAAACCGAACTCGCCCATCCTTTTGGGCACAGGGATGCGAGAACCAATCCGAGTAATCAACCGCTTTTTTTTGAATCTGCCTCAAGCAAGCCACCCCAACCCTACCGCCAAAAAGCCGTCCGTATAGTGCAGGAGCGCTCACATTTTTTTGCTTACTCTTTCACTTTCATTTCGAAATCCGGCTCGCTCCCGGCTACGGTTTGGACCTTTCGCCTGCTTAGAAGTGGATTCGAACCACTGACACAAGGATTTTCAGTCCTTTGCTCTAACCAGCTGAGCTACCTGAACCACTTTCCTAAAGTCTGTTTTCTTCATCGAATAGCGCCCTACCTTACCACTTGACTAGTAAGGGAAAAGCCCTTTACTAAAGAAAATCGAATAGATAGGCTTTTTTCGCTTCTTCGTCAAGCTTTCGAGCAGCTCTTTCAACTGCCGCCTAATCCCCCAACATGCTCAAGAACCGAGAGCCGTCCAGGGACTGCCGGAGGGAGCTTGCAACTAGAAAGAAGATAGGCCAGAAAAACAAGGTGCAACGGGCTCTCCGCTCCTAGTCACTAAGAAGTGCTATTCTGTCCTCCGGGGGACTGGACTCCACCAAGAGGTTCTTTCTCTCACGTAATTTCGCCCGCCCGTTTCATTTCCGTACCGGAGGAAATGGGATTCGAACCCATGATACAATCTTCTTGTATGTCGATTTAGCAAACCAATGCCTTAAGCCACTCAGCCATACCTCCAAGTTGTTGATCGGAATGGAATTGGATGTGCCGGGTTTGGTTGCTTGCCCGAAGGAAGGGCTATCTGATCCGATCAACTACGTAAGCCGTAGCGCGCTAGCGCGCGTACTCTTCCTCTATGAGCGAGACTCCATCCAAATCTGCCACTCCTTGGGCGAGGCCTTCTGTTCTATGAACACCCCACCACTGAATGATTCACTTTCAAGTTCTCGCCTCCGACCCGGGAGAACACAGGGTCAAGCCAAGCCCTGACCCGCCTAAATGGAATTCATATCTCCTTCGTCTGGTCGAGAAGGGAGGGGAACTGGACTCTGCCTCTTCTATTACATTTACATTACATTACGGAGAAGTCCATTCTCGTCATGATCGATCCACGTCCTAGCGTAGTGCCCGGCTTGCTTAGCAACCAAAGCTAGCTTACTAAGGTAGTTGACTTTTTCATTTTGAAAAAAGAAGGCGAAGGCATTTTTCCTTGATTGCACGAGCTAGCCAGCAAGCCAGCAAACCCCCCCTTACTCACCTCAACATCTATAAAAAAAGCTCTTTCTCCTTTTCATTTCATAATAATAAGGTAAGCATCCAGCTCTCGATCCAGAGCTACTGCTTCAAGAATCAACTGAGCTCAGGAAGTCAGGTTAAGACGTCGACTTTGACAGGGGAGATGAAAAAGAATTCCTGTCTTTAGAAGTAAATCCCACTAAACGTCACTTGTACGCTTGACATGAAAAGTAGAGGCAAGCGGAGTCAAAGGCCGAGCCTCAACCAGCAAAGGGGGACAGCCATGCCAATCCAAGCACTGGAAAAGTGTGCCCACTCTACCTTTCTTTCTTTACCCTAGACTCCGTTCTTCAAGGAGACCCATGTGCATTTCCTCTGTTCTGTGCTCGCTACGCCCTTGTGCCTTTAGTTGAAGTATAGGTCGTCGATTCAATCTATCTTGATGGGATTTTTCTAGTAGGTAGCGAGAAGACTAGTAGTATCGACAAGAGGCTACATCAATAGCTGCAAATTTCGGGTAGGGTAGGCTTGGAGTCAGAAGTCCTATTCTTCCCAACCAAATAAGCACTTTTGCAAAGTTCACCTTCCCGCGGTCAAAACAAGACTTACGGATAACAATCAGACCTTACCAGGGACAGGGACCAGACTATAGAGCCTAATTAAAAAGAATTCGGGCTTGCTTTTTCAATTCACATCTATGAGCGAGGATTCCTCTATCTCTTGCTCGCTTCGATCGGACTCTGACAGCTTAGGGAAGAATGATGGGTCGCTAACAAGGCCCCTAAATGACCGCTCAGAAGGCCTACCTATTTTTTTTCCCAATCTGTCACTTGCTCGTCCCTCTCTCATGAAAATGGTCTCTCCTCTCCTTACAGTCAAGTGGCTTTCAGCTCCTCTCCCGGCGGCTTAGACTCATGTCTATAGTCAGTTGCTAAGATGATTCCCATTCAAGCATTCTCATTCAATGTCAATGCTGCCTTCTTTTTTTTTTTCCAAATTCCTTTCCAACCAGTCAAGTGGCTTTCAGCTCCTTTCTTTCTACTAGTTCTTACATAAGCAATTTGCAGGAAGTAAACGAAGTCTTTCCTTCCGAAATCCACTCCTGAAGTCACGTCTTTCAGTACTGGGACTGAAGTAAAGTACTTTCGAGTTGCTCTTTGCCCAAAGCCCTCCTTCCGACGACGTTAGAAATACCAACTCTAAATAGCTTTAGCATTTCTTGAGTGGAAAAGGTATTTATAGATTCTAGAGCTCAGGGGAAGGTTTGGAACCCTAGTAGCAGAATGGAATCAGTTTACCGGGCTGACTTCCATGCCAACACGAGTAGTTTAACTCATCACTACCTCGTAAGGGCGTTGAGAATTGTTTTTGCTTTTTTTGCTAAAAACTTTTTCAAAAGTATTCAAAGAGCCTTTGCATAGTTTACGAATTCTGCTTAGTAGGGACCTAAACACAGGAATTTCTTTTCTCAGAGTCAGACCACGCCTTATGACGAAAGGGGGAGAAAGGACGGATCACCTGTCGATCTGTGATCAAAGAAAACTATACCTGAAGAATGGGATACAGATTGACAAGCACAAAAGGGTAGGCTTGGCTATTAATCTACGCTCATTGATGAGACGGCGACATAGAGAAGAAAGTATACCCTTTGTCACCCCCCTTGTCACTTAAAAGTAAAGAAGAGATACACACTTTGGAATCCAAATTGGGTGGGATTTAGGATGGAATCGAATAGCGAATGCACTTGCGGTTAAGACAGGTCCTGCATCTCCTACCTAATGCAATTGACCGACCCGCCATTTCTTTCCTTCAATAATGCCTTCGCTTCACTTCAAGACGCTATTTACCAAGGAAAGACTACCCTTTTTTTGAATGGAAGAAGCCGAAGGGGTGAACGAGCGCTGCGGTAACGAGCCGTAAGAAAGATGAGCAGAGCATTCCTTCCGCCGGCCTTTATAGGAGTAGGGGAGCGTGGTGAGATAGATAGACGTCCAATCCTGCAGCAGCTAGTTGCTCGGCCTTAGTCTTGGGCTGATCTCAGACTTCAATCAACCCCTTCGTACTTCGATCCAATCAATCGATCGATCAAGAGGCTAATCTCTTTTGTTTGGGCCGGTAGCTAAAAGAAAGTCCTCGCTTTCTCTTGAACAAGGGAAGGGCAGCATAGCATTAGCTTCAATTGAACAAGCTCAACCTTGAAAAAAAAAGGTGGTAGGCCGACGTTGAACGCTTCAACTTGGCCACTGAAGAAGGCGAAGGCTGGGCGAGAGACTAGGCCAACTTACTGCTTACTGCCATGGTTTAAGCTTTAGGCTCCATAGACGGAACTCTGTTTAGGTATTAGGGAGGGGAGGACACCACTCAGCACCGCTCCGTGGGGTGGGGTTCAATGCCTAACAAAAAGGGCCAAAAGCAAAAAAGGGATGTATGGCTGAGGGGAGGAGAGAAAGAACGCATGCATGGAGATTCTGTCTGTCGGAGGTTCGAGAATCTATGAAAGGACATCTAAGGCTAAGGTTACGAAGTAAAGGAAGTCCATTACTGAGAGAAGTGGTGATCTCGTCTTGCTTGCTGGGAGAGAGGAAGCTTCCGGACCATCTTTTCCAGCCAGATAGCGAGCGATCACTCAGCAATGAACACTAACTGAAAGCGGCCGGGAATGAGTACCTATCCCTTACGGGAATCGAACCCGTGTCTTCGACATGAAAAGACGATGTCCTAACCACTGGACGAAAGGGACCAAAAAGCCATTCTTCATATACCTCAGCTCCGAGAATAGAAGTGGTTCGTTTTCTTTCTATACGCAATTCAAGATTTCGTTTGTGTTCATGTTGGCGATTTCTGATGTGAATTCGGCGGGTCGTCCCCCCTTCCTACGGGTTCCCCCACCGACCCAGTGACACACCAACCACGCCCCTTCTCTTTCTCCGATCATAAAGCCCCCTGATCCCTTTATTTGTCTTTCATCCCCCCTGAATAAGTAAGACCCCGCTCTTTCGAATTCAAAAAAAAGAGGGAATATCTTTCGTTTGAAGTGGCGAAGGCCTATGCTACAGTAAGCAAAAAAGTAGGTTGAGGTTACGAAGTCACTTAGTCGAACTAGAAAACTCTAAAGAAAGGGAGGCTAAGGTTACGAAGTAAGGTCAGCTGGTTAAGGAAAGCTCAGGTTATGAAATCGCTTAGCCGTTAATTAATTTCCAAATGAAAGAAAAATGAAAGTAGTAGTGAGGCGTCGGTACGGAGTTGCGTCAGCTGTGGATATAGACTAGGCGTCGGGACGGACTTCATCTCTTCTATTTTCTTCACTTACACCTTACACTTCAGCTGAGTCTAACGAGGCTCAGGTGCGGAGCCTTCCACTGTGGACCGAGACTACGCAAAGGTAGAACACCATGGAAACTTCGCTGACTTTATCATCAACCTTGATTTCGCTACGCTCAATAAGAACCCGGAATAGCGGAAATAGGTTCGTGTTCCGCTTCCAAAGTCAGTCGTCTGCAGTTCACACTTGGGCAAAGACGACTCTCCAGTGGTTCCATTCCTTCTTACTGTACTTCTGGGTCAACCCAACCCGAATGGGAAGAAGAGGGTCAGCCAAACTGCGGTCCACTTTGTACGTTTGCTGAGCAGACCACTCAGGCATTTTAGAAAAGGGAAGGGAACTTCTCACCCCGAGGGAGGCGGGAAGCTACCGCTTCTAGAATGGAAGCTTCTCCTTGACTTTTTTAGAGCGTATCGCTATTTTGAAATCAAAAAAGGTTTATGGATGAAGTAATCGGAATGACAAGTGGTTACGGTTGCGGAAAGCGGAGAAAGTCGGGAACCGTCGGTTACCTTTTGAATCAAAGTAGCGACAAGCCGAGTATTACGACTACAGGGGGAGAAGCAAAGCTTCGTAGACAGCTTCGCTTCCTCCTCGCTTCTTTCCTGGCGACTAGCTTCTCAAGTGGGCGGCTTGGTAAGCAAGCTATCTTCAGCATCGGTCAAATCCCTATCAATAATAGGCCGGAATGGTGGGGAAGGAGGCCCTCCCTACTTCAATGGAAAGGGGGGAATCGCCGTTTCACAGCCGCTCCTCTCCTTACAGTCAAGTGGCTTTCCGCTCCTCTACAACTACCTTTCGCCCAACATGATCACGAACGAAGACAGAGAATTGCGTAGATAGGAGGACGAAACGAACCAACCCACTTGTCCTGATCGGAAGAAGAAAGAAAGAGAATGGTGGCTCCTTTTGCCCAGGGGACATCGTCGGAGAACAATGTCGGGGACAGGGTGAGAACCTTCCGTTGGTTACGCCCTTTAAGTGTCGGTTCTTCCATATTTAGATATGGAGATAGATCCATATAGAGATCTATATCTTTCTATCGATAAATAGATCTATTGAGAAATGGATATTGATCTGGTTTCAAGATCTATGAACAAGAGAGATCCCTAAATATCCATTTGAGAAAATAGATGAATAGATAGGGCGAAGCCAGCTGAAGGAAGGTCGCGTTAGCGCCCCCTATTTCACTAAAGCAAGAAGGGAGAAAGTTGACTTTGAGAAAGAAGGGCTTCTATTTAGATTAGTTTCTTAGTAAAAGATAAGGCAAGAAGCAAGGGCGTAGCAGCTGCGCGAAAGCCGTTGCGCCGACGCGCATCCCTTTTCTTGCTCGTTAGCGCCCCCCTACCCCTATTATTTAGATTATAGTCATAAAGGAACTAAAGGAAATTTGACAACCTTACTAATAGAAAGGGGATGCGCTCAAGCATGCGAAGAAAGCTCGAAGAGCTTCTCTTATATTATAGAAAGGTTTGTAGAAAGGGGATTCTTCAAATATCCCATGTTGTAGGGGCTTCAAAGAAAGCTTGTAGTTTAGGGGTGCGCAGGTTTGGAACCCTATACAAGGGGCTAGCGCGCAATGGCTTTCTCTGATAGAGGCTCGCTTCTTCAAGTTCAAGTTCCGCTTGCTGCTTTTCATTTTGATAGGAGTAGGTGCTTGCAGCTCGCTCGCTGTCTACTAAATGAGCCTTCACTGCCCGCCCGGCCCCTATCTTTAATCTTAAGTAAAGTGAAGTCAAATCAATGAAGTGAACAGCCCAACCTCTTTGTTTGAAGCTTTGCCAGGAAGCTTCTACTTGTTGAAGCTTTGTTTCCCCTAATTCCGAAACACAACAATAGACTTGCCACTATAGTCTAGGAAAAAGCTTCTCTTTGATAAGCGGTCATAGGGGAGTTCAGAAAGGATCTGATCGTAGATAGAGACTTCAACCTGTGCGGGGGTAGGGGCGGATGTAGCCAAGTGGATCAAGGCAGTGGATTGTGAATCCACCACGCGCGGGTTCAATCCCCGTCGTTCGCCCATCAATAAATGGACCGTTTGTTTCGGAGACAGAAGACAAACCTAGAAAGCATTTTTTCTGCAAGTCATCTCGAGGCTTTCAAACGCATCCAAGCAATTGGTATCCGATTGAAAGATAGAAAGCATAGATTCGCGTCGCCTACTTGCTGAAAGCAAAAATGGAATGGCCGATCATGAATTCTATGACGTTTTTAAGACCTCACTAATCAGCCAACCACTTTTTAGTTCATAATGAATGAACCCCCGGATGAAGAAAAAATCTCCCCTCCCTTTTACTAAACCATGGGGAGCCCCGAGTAGTTTACCGGACAAATTGAGTTGTCGTGACGATACCTTTCAACATCGGAAATTCTCTTCATCACGAGACTGATCGGATCTGCCGTAGACACCCGAGAGATCTTCACAAGGCAGGCTAAAATAAAAGACTAAGAGGCGCTGCAAGCGAGCAAAGAGTTATGCTTTCATTTCTTTGTTGAGATTGAAATCTTGGGAAAAGGTTAGGTATAATGCACGCAGGCTAAGTCAAGAAAAGGACTTCCTTACTTTTCATTCATAGTAGTCTTAATGACTAGTAGTTTGAAGCCTTAAGAAAGCGGTTTTTTTTCGGCACTCGCTTCCTTCGTCTTAAGTAAAGTTCAGTTGACTTTTTCGATTCGGAACTCTTAGTCGAGCTGATGGCGAGATCGATTTTTTGTTCGAGGTTCAAGAGGAAGGAGAGGAACCACCGCCCAATGGTGCTTTTACGAAAGTATGGTCACCGGTGGCTAATACCTTCTCGAGACTATCGAACCTGAAATCCACTTTCCATCGCTCTTTTTAGGTTGGCATAATATAGAAAGAGAGTGCCAAGAAAGAACACATACCTATCACTTTTGGAAGGTTTGGAACCCTTACTCAACATAGGGTCCAAAAACCCGACATACCCTTTTTTTAGAGCGTATAAGGGGAAAAGAGCTCTTGCATCGTTAGCCGCTTTTCAGCATTTCCTGCCTGAGTTGTTGACCATCACCTGACCTCACACGGGAGGCCCCGCGCCGAGTGATTCTCCCCCAAAAAAGTCTACATGTGATGTTCCGAAAACAGAAACATGTGATTTAGTAAATGTGAACCCATTGTGGGGTGCAACCAGGGAACAACTATCAACTAGTTTGAAAAGTTCTTCCATTTAGTAATGGAAGTCATCCGTTGTCACTTTCGTTGGGTATGGTAGAGAGGCTTGAGAAGGTGGACAATCCTTCAGTGAAGACCTAACGAGAGGCTGAATTCAAACACACCCAAAATCCACAAG
>NW_026725490.1:57500-61590 GCF_029784015.1 Lycium ferocissimum
CCCGGAGCCAGCAACAATTTCTAAAGCAACTCCCGAACCTAATTCCTAAGGTCACATACCTGTCGCATAAAAAGAAAATGCATAAATGCATATATAGTTGGAATCTCCAATAGGGCAGGCATTAATATGAAAAGGTTGACTTTCCAGCTGGGACATCATCCACAGCGTCATCTTCCTTTAGTTTAGGAAGTAGATCGAAGGGGCCCACCCGGTCATCATGGAGAAAACTACCACTCTTTCAATTGGCGTCTAACCATCTTCTTCTCACTAGGGCCGGGGTTGGTCTTTCTAATCAATCAGAAAATGAACCGGTGTGAAGATCTTGAATGCAAGAGTGAGTTTGCCTTCGTGGAAAAGAGCCTCTTCGTTGCAAGCGGATATTATCCAACCTGCGGTCAGCTATGATATACTCAAATCTTTTCACCTCCCTCTTCGATCGATCCGGAAGACGTTCCCTTAGCAGTTGACATCTCAACAGAGTCCTCCGGTCGAGTTGGAAAACAACCCTTGAGACCTACGAGCTCCTAAAGCAAAGAAAGAAATAGACAGACTTAGACGAGGGCATCTTGAACCCCTCTCCCTACGGTCGAGTTAGCCCATGACCTCAAGATCAAGAAGAGCCAGCCATACATAGAAGACAAGGGAAGACCTTGCTCGACCAAATGAACGTAGCAGCAGGGATATGACGAGATGGGAGCATGAGCGAATGAAAGGAATCCAAGAGGTGATTCCTGTCTTTGAATGTCCCGGGTTCTATATCATCATAATAGGTGTGGATGGGCTGATCGGAGTAGTTATTTCTCGCCTGATGTCCCGAAGAGCCTATAGAAGGTGAGCCCCGGTAGTGTTTAGAATACTGAAATAGATCTCGGTGGGCTTGGTAACTCAATAGAAATAGCTCTTTATGAAATATCTAGGTCGTTAGGTCTAGGTATGGTTCTACCTGCATGCCATAGCTTATGAGTCAAGGCTGTTCTGGGTACATTTTTCTAGGTATCCTATAAGGAGAATGTTGTGGGTTTGGAGGAACGGGAGAAAAAAACCTCGTTTTTCTAATCGGACAAAAGAGTGGAAATCCCTGCTGCAGCAGGAGGAAGCAATTGATCGCATTCTCAGTCCCTCTTCCCGAAAGACTTCCTTTTTTGAAACTAAACCCCTCCGGCCCATGAAAATTGGAGAACTCTAGATTCATTAGTACCGGTTTTAGGGGACTGCTAAGAGGTATGCCAACTCGTTGGATGAGTAGTTCTTCCCATTCCAATCGAGTATGTCCACCACCATAAATGCCAGAATTGGGTCGATGACCTGATTCTGGCAGATGTAAAGATGGCTAGAGAGGAGACGGGAAAGGTAGCAAGGACTGAAGCAGCCACACCAGCATCTATCTGAGAAAGCAGTAATAGAGCACGCAACGAAAAAGGCAAGAGGAGCGTCCAGTCGAATCAGTTTCTCATTTTTCTGAAATTGACTTGGCCGGTTGTTGCTCCAACACTTGGGTATTAGCAGCCGTTTCCAGCTGTTGTTCCCCTCCCAAGAGCGGGTTCAGTTTACCGAGTTGTCCGAGCTCGAGTCAGGATACTGCCTTTGAAAAGCACGGATGCCGTTACAAGTGTTCAAGATAGTTAAAGAGTTGAGGGATATTCCTCCCCATGAGAACCCACTACAAATAGTACCCTTTATGCCTGAGATTACTTGGTATTTAAGTGACTAGGTAATAAAACCAACTATTCTGCAATGAGTGAAAGGCTATCAGTGCTTCCAGAGCTGCCAACTCAGCTCTTTTTTATGTCATCTTCAGAGTCTTCCTTCCTAGCAGCCTATGTCTAGTGTCAAAAAAGGCATTAGCAAGGTCTTTCCACATGGACCTTGCTGAACTAGATTCCCTGCTAGCGAGAGCAGCTTAGAAAGATAAAGGAGCGCAAACAGGGGTTGTTTGAAAATGAACAGATAAGCTAAGGCACTACTTATTTTCTGCCTACTAGCAATGCAACTACTCCTGAGAAATAGTCAAACTGAACTAGTTGAAGCGTCGGGCCATCGAAGACCAGATGATGGGTTACGAAGATATACAAGGAAAGAGAGGCTCTGGAATACCTTTCACTGAAAGTGAATCAGGGCTTAGGCCCGGCGGCCCTTTCATTTCTGAATGAAGCCTTAGAGACGAACTATAGAAGGAGACAGGCTTCAGCCTTTCCAGAGTGAGCGCCATACATTACTGTAGCACACACAGGTCCCCAAAGATAAAGGCTTTCATCCTTCCTGAATATTCTGGGAACTTTCTTCTATTAATTGTTTTCGAAATGCCGATTTTCCTGTCTGCGCTAAGGCGATAAGGAAAAAGAGAGGGGCCTTTAGTATGTGGAAAAAAAGGCAAAGCTGCAGGAGAGACCCCGCTTTATTATGGATGCTCCAGTTACCGAAGATCCAAAGCAAAGGAAGAGCGAGCTATGATTCCCAGTTCGTTAATCAATAGAAGATACCCACGGGTTACTTCCTTTCTACACAGGAACGGAACGAGTTGACCAGACCATTCAACATCCGAAGGACTCTTACCGCTAGAACGACCGATGCCTGATTCATTTCTCGCTCACGACCCCTTAAGGTTTGCACTCACTCTCTTTCGATAGAAAAAGGAAGAAATTACCGGGAGTTGAAGAGTAAGAAAAGGTCTTCCCCTTAGACCTTTAGACCTGACCAAGAGAAGTAAGACCGGTAGCCAATAACTCAGAAAGAAAGGTCCCTCTCCCTGTAGGTCGAGCCTCCTTTTCAGTCGCCCTCTCACTTCGTTCGAGCTGAATGAAATCCTCCCTCTCACTTTCTTAGTAGTTAGACGAGTGCTCAGATCAAGACCGAAAGACATATGGAGTGCCTGGCCCGGACCAAAAAGAAAGAGCACAAGCAGGACTCCCTGCACCCGCGTGAGAGATTACTTTGAATCCATACCGAATGGACGACTTGAAAAGGTCTCCATAGACAAAGAGACGATCTAGACCGAAAGAGAGAAAAGACATTAGGAGCACTCATTCCTTGTACCCGGGGAACTGATTCATAAGGAAGGGGATCTACACCAGAAAAGGAGTTTACGGCCGGTTCCTATATAGACACTTTCACTCACATTGCTTTAGGCAGTACTCTTCTTACTAAAGAAGAAGACTTACTGAAAGAGGGAGCAAATCCGTCACTGGACGAGGAAGAAAAGGCAAGGAAGATCTGTACAAGATAGAAAGTAGATTAGAAAGCGTTAACAAGACTATCAGACCAAGAACAGAACTGCGGGAGGAACAACTACCTAAGGCTTAAAATGACATAGAATAAGTGGAATCTCATGCAAACTGTGAGGGAGGTGGTTAACCGGTGCTTAGAGAACTACCTGGGATGCTTTACAAGCGATATTCCAAAGGAATGGGAACATTGGTTACCATGGGCAGAATAGTGGTACAATACCACTTATCATTCGGAAACCAAACAAAGAGCGTTTGAAGTGGTATATAGGCGCCAACCACCTCTAATTAGGTCCTATACTCATTAGTCCGACAAAGTGCATCAAGTTGATTGCGACTTACGCTAGGGATTGTGTTTGCAACTTTGAAAGGAGCTCACTATCAGGACGGACGGGTATAAGCGATTAGCGATAAGCTAACGTTTTTCAAAAACAAGAACCATACCGCTTTGAACAGAGTCTCCCTCTTTGACTAGTGCTACCTCCGGTGAAAGGAATGAAGATCTTGCATATAGGCAACCGACTGACGTATACAAACTGCAAAAATAAGCAACTCAAAAAGCTAGTGGGTTGACGAATCGTTGCTTTACACAAAGAGCTAATATTACTTGAGTTGTAAGTAAAAAAAAGGCTAACCAGCTTTTGTCCAGGAAGCACAACAAAAGAATAGTAATAGGCAGAAGCAGTGGTAAGAAGGCCCATCTCAAGTGAAATAAATAACAATAGCATTCAGTTGTCTTCACAACGGGGCAACAACCCTGATTTTGCCAACTGAGGCCGCGAGCTCTAAGGTTTTTTTTGTTGGGACCACCAGATTGAAGGAAACCTCATGCATGCTTTGTCACCTCTGCACTATCTCGATTAATCGCC
>NW_026725491.1:0-67406 GCF_029784015.1 Lycium ferocissimum
ATCCGACGATATGCTCTATATTTTCATTCTCGTTATTGTTCATACTTTTACATCCCTTATTATGTTACTATTCATGCCTTACATACTTGTGAGACATTACTCGTACATCGACGCCCCTTTCGTGGACGCTCGTGTTCATGCCCGGGCAGATCGTGCAGCCACGACGATTCACGCGCAGACCTCCCCTCGCCGGGGCCGGTACGCTCCATTGATCCGGAAGCTTAAGTCCTTTTAGTACGCTATTCGGTTACGTACATATATGGGTACGATGTGCCATTGTCCTCGTCACTTCTGCGCTTGTACTCCATAGCAGGCCCGAGACAAAGTGATATGTAGTCGTGATGTTACGCAGCCGCGCTCGTTTATTTTGTTGTACAATATATATGTGGCGGCCAAATTTGCGCTCGCGCCGTTACTCTCGTTGCTTATGTTTATATGTATGTGTTGGCCGTGAGTTTCCTGTGTTGTCTCTTATGTCGATTGTTTGGGAAATAAGACAGCTCGGGCGCACGTATTGTGTGGTGCCCAGATAAGGTTGAGTAGTAAATGCAAGCATAGGAGTGCTTGGCCAGTAGTGGTCGGGCACTTGTTACGGCCCATCAGTTTAGGTCGTGACATGAGATCTCTACGCGATTCTGTCAAAACTGATCTTACTGACAGCTAACTTGGCTCGTTTCAAGTCTTCTTAAACCTTCAAATCACCATATCGGAACTACACCACTGAATATCTCACCGAGCAAAGTCCGTCGGAACCCAACTGATCACTATAAAGACCTTTCGCACAACAGTTCCTCCTCGAATCTGTACTAAGTTCATTGTAAACCATCATCCTATCCAAGTAACTGTTCTAAAAAAATATCATCAAATCTACTAGAAAACCCTGACAAAGCTCGATAAGTCTTTCATACCTTAAATCTGAGCCGAAACACATCGAATCCTTAAATATCTTCCTAGAAATATAACCATAGACCATTAAGCTTAACTCAAACAATGTCAGGACCCTGAATGAATGCACCACTCTCGAATATCACCAATAGTAATTTGAGCTGTCCCCGAATTTTCGAAACCAATCACTGTCCTATCGCACATGTGTTGCAGCCAATTCTAATATTTTGCTTATGCATAACAAATCATGCCTATCATCCTCGACTCCACAAGTTGAGTCCTATCCAAGTTATCAACTTAGTACTGAAGAGCTATACCTTACGATTTCAATCTTCATGTTTCTCAATCTTTACCTGACACGTAAATCTGATACAACCCTGAACTTTTCGATGCAAAACCTGAATCCTCATATAATAATCATTTAACCATCAAACCTCTCGTTGTATCACCTCGATATGCCCAAATTTTTTCTGAAAGTAATAACTCTCGCAACCTCTTACGTTAACCTCACACAACAATCTCCAAGTCCTTAGTAACCAAAAGCGCATACCCAAACTGTCCAATCAATATTATTTGTGACATAATACACTACCACGAATATGGTCCCATCTCAAGAATATAGCTCTATACCTCACATAATAGGGATTCCACAAATCTTTTCTCTTAAAGCACACTGACTCATCCTCTGTAGAATGTTACGAAACTTATCCAACGGTGTACCACCAAGCCACTTCTTATAAACCTCAACACGTCAATTCACTGAAATATGCTTATCACTAGTTGCTGATCACGAACCTCACAGAATTGTCCTCATATCACTTAGTGCATTTCTATAAACTTCCTTCCTTAAGCTCACGCAACAATCACACCTCATCTGAATATGCAAGGCCACAATCTAAATAGACTCAAGTAATCCCAAGATGTGCCTTTTTCTTGTCGATTCTCAACTAACTATACCTATTCTTAACTTTTGAATTCCTCAATTTCTATCAGTTCACATACATCGACATTGTCTGACCATCACACAAACCCACTCAGTAGTCTATCACACAACCATAAGTCTCATGAGCTAGCCGAATCAATCCTGGAGATAGGATCATACCACACACTCTGCATATTAGATTTTTCTTAACGCTTACCACTCTAAACTGAACACTTTTAAAATCCGGCGTATCACATAATAGTCTTACTAATATCCTCATGTATCCCGCCGAATCATCCTTGCGCGAATTGTCTTACTCAATCTCCGAAATGTTATCCCGAACTTAACTTAATTAACCCATCATTGATCTACCATTTCAAGTATCCTTGTTTACTAATCCCTTACTCAAAATCATTAATGTTATTAGTTCTCGAAGAATCACCTCTTACCTCAATTATCGAATCTGAATACCTCTAACCAGTTGCACGACTATCCCTTTTATTCAATCACATAAGCCGAGTAATAACACCACTAGTAGTGGGATCTAGTCAAATTACACAATGAATACAAGGCTCCCAACCTTAGTCCAACATTAGGTGCAGCACCGATAATCATTACATTAGTCAATCACTGGCCCTATTAGCTCACGACACAATTAAAAATTCCAACTCATCTTTAAACTCTCAAGCCCACTCTACACTGAACAATCATAACCAAACTCTCACATCACTAATTCTTGTTTCAACGATTTCCTTTCTGCCCTTAACCTCGGAGACACCAATCAACCACATCGGTCTCACCTTTTACTGAAGGTTATAATATAATGCCCCCGCAATCTAAACATGACTCAACTACCCATACTACCTCACCTCAAGTCTTACAAACCTTAATCCCATGAACCCGATAGCAAGATGCCTCATTGTAATCCTTCAGTTCCCGTATTTCATTTCAGATCACTTTTATCACTAACAACCAACAAACACTTAGATCCACCCGATCCTCTAAACTAATCATCCCTCTAAGCTGAATGAACCACCAACAATATCAATATTTCCCTTCAAATCTAAGTGAAACAACCAGTAACTCCTCAATTCATTAACTCTTCGCATTCGCCCATAATTGAAGTCATTTCCATTAGTCGATTACTAGCTCCTCAGAAGCCTGCAACTCAATCCCATTTACCGATCAAACAATGTGCCCATAGCATTCACTTAATAACAGAGTAGTCCTTTAACATCAATGAACTTATATCAAGTATCACTTTTAGTACCATATCCCCGAAATATCACGTGAACCTGTAAGTACGACCGTTACCAAACAATGCCTAATTATTTCCACAAGATTCAATACTCCATAATAACCATTGCTCAGACGTCCACTTCTATCGGTACCATTCTGTCATGCCGAATGTCACGACCCGACTAGGGGGCCATGACGGGTACTCGAAGCTAACTTTTGAGCACCACTCATTATGCTAATCATCATATCCCACCTGAACACATATACTCTCCAGAGCAATACATAAATATACATAAGCCCTCACGACTGCAAAAATGATATACAAAAATGTACACTGATGTATCCATGAAACAACTACTACCCACGCATCCGTATCTACGAGCCTCTACTAGAGTACTGTGACATAAGGACGGGACAGGACCCCGTCATACCCAAATATATACACAAAATAACATGACCGTAAGTAGCACCTCCGGAGTAGTGGAGTGCTCCTGTGAATCCGCTGATAAGATAAGCTCCTACGGGTCTGCACCGTCTCCCTGTCTACCTGTGAGCATGAACACAGCGTCCAAAAGAAAAGAACGTCAGTACGAAAAATGTACTGAGTATGTAAGGCAAAAATAATACTAACATAATAAAGAAATAATGAAACATGAGGTGAAGATATAACCTGCTTAGCTTTTAAAGGAAAACACATATATGCATATCAAATATACCATCATCATTAACCTGCGTCCGGGTAACTATCATACGCCATCCGCTAGTGGTGTCATGTTCAGCCATCTAGGCACGGTGTTATCTTAAGCCGCCCATCATAGCGGTGTCATGCCCGGCCATCTAGGCATGGTGTAATCATAAGCAGCCCGCCTCAGCAGTGTCATGCCCGGCCATCTTGGTACGGTGTAATCTCATCATTATATACTTATCACAAAGGTGCATTAAAATAATTTAATGCTACAACTCTATCGGGGTGACGTAAGGTCAAGAACCCCCGATTCAATTATGGAGTAGTCATAATCATCATTTCTCAACTTGGAGGAACTAGCGTTATAAGGTGAGTCTAGCAACAATGAATAATATCAAGGAATCATATAAGGATCATTAGCTTCATAAGAATATCATATCATAGGCTTTGGAATTCCTAGACTTAGACTCATCATCATCATTGTCATATTCACAACGCATCTCTTATCTTTATTTCATGAAAAGCCCTTAATAATAATAGACTCATAGTTTCCGGCATATGAGAAAATCATGGAAAGTTAAAGGAACTCATATTATAGGAGTCACGCCTTAGAAGAAGAAGGGACTAGCCTCACATACCTTGATGTCTCTCTAACTTTATCAATTAAACGCTTTCCTTTGATGTTCACGATTCTACATTCAAGAGAATTCGTACTAGGATTAGATAATCGGAAATATACTTAAGATTAAGCTAAAGTTAACGAAAATTGGGCAGCATTTCCTTTGTTTCTACAACTTCCTCCATATGATATAACAACTCCCAAACATCAACAACACATCCAGAATATCATAATCAATAACTTTGTCAAGTTCGATATTATTCAATTCTTACAATTCCCTCTCAAAGTCATCCATAACCATGGTTATCACCCAATGTCGTATTCATCCACATATAATGCTTTTACAACATTCTTAATATTATTTACAACAAGATTATACTCATAATATCTCAAGAATTATGGTTCATGTGAAACTATTATTCAAGAACACCATTATTTCACATTTGAGCTCCATATTCTACTTTCTTTCATAATCCAAGTCTTTCAACCCCTCAATATTCTTAATAACATGAAATGATCATAAACTCACCTTTGATTATGAAGGAACGGGTTTTGATTAGAGATGCCTCACTTGAAGAAAACCCTAGCTCCACTTCCAAAGAAATTTTTGACTTCTAGCAACCCCAAAGAGCTTTCTTGCACTTGATTCCCTTGGATTAATGATGTTGATCCTTGAGTTGTCTTGGATTTATGCTAGTGAAATATATAGAACCTTCTAGAGGTCTTGAGAGAAGTGGGGAAGTGGGAATAATGAAAAATTAGACGTGGGAACATGTATTTATACTTGGAAATTATTCAGCCCGTCGGGACTTATACGGGCCCTTATACGATCCGTATAACATTATACGGTCCATATAAGTGTCCGTATTTCACCATCAGGGAAAACATCTTTTCTGTTAGGTTATAAGGACCCTTATACGGATCGTATAAAGTATATACGGACCGTATAAGTGGTCGTATAACTCCACTTTTCTAAACTTATTTTCGTCGTTTCATTTGCTCTCCAATCCTTATGGAACCTTCTTAGCACTTGTTTAGCACTTCACTAACACCCTAAGGAGCATTATAACTTTTTCCTCAAGACATTATTAAATCAACATTATCTCGGTACTTGCAAACCCCTTTCAAAACACAACTTATACTTGACATTCTTCAACGAACTTTCTTCTCTTGCCTCAAACGTCTTTAGAATCTTAATTGGAACCTTTAAGTAACCTTTCTTACTTGTAGGTACATCACATATGCTTCACCCTATGTTAGTATATTTACTGTGCAACGACATGAAATTTTTTGAGGTGTAACATTCTTCCCCCCTTTAAAAACATTTGTCCTCGAATGTTAAGTTCTCGGGAATCCTACAAAAATTTTGCTAGAGTTTTCCCTGTAATATGGCGCTACCATCCTGTCACAACAGCCCACAATAACAATGCCTCACAGGGCTACAATACAATGGCAAGAAAAATATGGCCACACACGACCAAAGGCGCTAAAAAGAAAGCATTACATACCTCATAATACTGATGTCTCATCTTGAATCTCTTCCGGGGCTGGAAACAAGTGTGGATACTTGGACTTCATGTTTTCTTCCGCTTCCCAAGTCATTTCTTCTCGGTTATTGTTTCGCCACAAGACTTTGACTGAAGCCACCTCTTTATTTCTAAGTTTCCGCACTTGCCTATCTAGTATGGCAATGGGCACCTCTTCATAAGCCAATCTTTCCGTAACTTGAACATCATCTACCGGAACGATTCTAGTAGGGTTTCTGACACACTTACGGGGCATTGATACATGGAAAACTGGATGGACTGATTCGAGTTCCGGGGGTTAGTCCAGTTCATAAGCTACTTGGCCTATCTTACGGACAATCTTATAAGGTCCAATGTATCGAGGACTTAATTTTCCCTTCTTACCAAATCTCATCATGCCTTTCATCAATGATACCTTTAAAAACACCCAATCCTCAACTTGAAATTCTAAGTCTCACCGACGGTTGTTCGCATAAGATTTCTGGCGACTTTGGGCTGTCAGTAATCGATCTCGGATGACCTTGACCTTTTCCACCGCTTGTTGAATCAATTCCGGGCCTATTAGCTGTGTCTCTCCTACTTCAAACCACCCTATTAGGGATCTGCACTTTCTTCCATATAGGGCTTCATATGGGGCCATCTGAATACTGGAATGATAGCTGTTATTGTATGCGAACTTAATAAGAGGTAAGTGGTCATCCCAATTACCACCGAAATCTAGCACACATTCCCGTAACATATCTTCCAGGGTCTGAATAGTGCGTTCGTCTTGCCCATCAGTTTGTGGACGAAATAATGTGCTCAGTCTTACTTGAGTACCCAAACCTTCTTGGAAAGACTTTCAAAATTTAGCTGTAAATTATGCTCCTCTATCTGTGATAATAGCTATCGGGACACCACGAAGTCCCACAATCTCCTTAAGATACAACCTTGCATAATCTTTTGTTGAATATGTGGTTTTGACTGGAAGAAAATGAGCTGATTTCGTGAGTCTGCCCATGATTACCCATATGGAGTCATATTTTTGCCGGGAACAGGGGCAAACCCACAATGAAATCCATGTTAATCACTTCCTATTTCCAAGCTGCAATTTTCATGGCTTGTAACAATCCTCCTGGCTTTTGATGCTCAATTTTCACTTGTTGGCAATTTGGACATTGAGCTATAAATTCTGCTATGTCTTTCTTCATTCTATCCCACCAATACATTAACTTAAGATCGTGATACATCTTTGTCGCTCCTGGGTGAGTGGAATACTGAGAGTAATGGGCTTCTTCTAGAATCCGACGACGTAGTCCTGCAACCTTTGGAACACATAGCCTGTGTCGGTACCTAAGAACTCCATCCGCAGAAACTTCAAATGGTGACCTTTTTCTCTCCAGAAATGTATCTCTATAATGACTTAATTGGCGATCTTCATATTGGCGCTCCCTCACCTCCATATCTAAGGATGAAATGTACCGAGTTGTGAATACCAATTCTTGCATTGCCTGAATCAATTAGACAAACTCCGAGACTGGCTAGCTGGTGAAGCTTACAGATTAATTCTTTCTTCTCTGGAGGGACCTCACATAGACTAACCATTGATTTGCGGCTAAGTGAATCAACTACTACATTCGCCTTTCCGGGGTGGTATCAACTCCTTCTGTTTGAAAATGTATTGGAAACTCTTGTGATCTGTATAAATATCAATATGAACGCCATACAAATAGTGTCTCCACATCTTTAGTGCATGAATAACCGCAGCCAATTCGAGATCATGGATCGGATAGTTCCTTTAATGTTTCCGCAACTGCCGGGAGGCATAGGCAATGACCTTACCGTGTTGCATCAACACACAGCCTAACCCAACACCAGAGGCATCACAATACACAACATAACCATCTGGCCCTTCTGGGAGTGTCAGGACTGGGGCTGAAGTTAGTTTATCCTTCAATTCCTAGAAACTGCATTCACAAGCATCAGTCCATTGAAATTTCGCTAATTTCTGAGTTAACTTCGTCAATGGCGCTGAAATAGAGGAAAACCCTTCCACAAATCTTCTATAGTAACCTGCCAATCCCAGAAAACTACGGACTTCTGTAGGCGTTGTAGTCCTTGGCCAAGTCGTCACAGCCTCAATCTTCTGGACATCTACTCGAATGCTGTCTGCTGAAATAATATGGCCTAGGAAAGTTACAGAATTTAGCCAAAACTCGCATTTTGAAAATTCTGCATACAATTCTCGAGTTCGAAGAATTCCAAGGACAATACGCAAATGGTCTGCATGCTCCGTTTCTGACCAAGAATATACCAAGATGTCATCGATGAATATGATCACGAACAGATCTAGAAAGGGCCTGAATACGTTATTCATCAGATTCATAAACACCACCGGAGCATTAATCAACCCAAATGACATTACCCGGAATTCATAGTGACCATATCTTGTTCTGAAAGCCGTTTTGGGAATATCTTCTTATCTAAGTCTCACTTGGTGATACCCCAATCTTAGATCAATTTTGAAAAACCACTTGGCACGTTGTAATTGGTCAAACAAATCATCGATTCTTGGAAGCGGATATTTATTCTTTATCGTCACCTTATTCAGCTGCCTATAGTCAATGCACATCTGTAGGGAACCATCTTTCTTTCTCACGAATAGGACTGGTGCTCCCCATGGTGACGAACTGGGCCTAATGAATCCTTTCTCAAGCAAATCTTTTAATTGCGCCTTCAGCTCTTTCAATTCTGCAGGAGCCATTCGATAAGTAGGAATAGATATGGGCTTAGTGTCCGGCAGCACATCAATAACAAAATCAATCTCTCTTTCTGGAGGAAGGCCTGGAAGTTCATCTGGAAATACATCCGAAAATTCATTTACTACCGGGACGGATTGAAAAGTTGGTGGCTTTGCTTTAGTGTCATGAACTCGGACTAGGTGATAGATATAGCCTTTAGCTATCATATTCCTTGCCTTAAGGTAGGAAATAAACCTACCTCTAGGAGACGCTATATTACATTTCCATTCAAGCACTGGTTCTCCTGAAAATTGGAATCGAACTATTTTCGTTCTACAATCCACATTAGCATAACAGGAAGCCAATCAATCCATGCCCATAATCACATCGAAATCTAAATTTCCAGACCTATCAAATCGACTTTAGTCTGACGATAACATATCACAATCACACAATTCTTGTGTACTTATCTAACTATTACGGGATCACCAACCGGAGTAGATACCTCAAAAGGTTTAATTGGCTAGGTTTTCACCCCAATGCGACCAGCAATATAAGGAGTAATATAAGACAACGTAGAACCCGGATCAATCAATGCATATACGTGATGAGAGAATATGAATAATATACCTGTAGTTATATCCGGGGAGGACTCCAGATCCGACGTCCGTAAAGCCAATACGGCTAGGATGCCACCGAACCGGGTGCTCTCCTTCCGCCCCTACCACCCGTCTGTCTGAAATGAGGAAGTTTGCCCTATCGACCGCACAGATAAGGAAGAACTAGCTACCGATACTATGGGATGAACTCCACCTCTACCGTACCTCGAGGTACAATCACGCATCATGTGCCTAGCCTGTCCACAAACATAACAAACATCTGAACCTTGGCGACGTTGGCCCGAATATAACTTTCTGCCCTGACTACATCGTGGGACCGATGGTCTTCTCTGGCAATAATCGCCTCCAAACTGGGAACCCGAAACTCTCGATCTCTGACCCTGTCCTGAATGAATGGGGCGGTCAAATCTTCTGCCTGCAAATCGGGGAGGTGCACTAGTCACCGATTGGCCTAAATATTTAGAATATGACTACCTCGATCCCCCTCCATAGTCGCTGCCGGCACAAACAGATCGAGCCCTATTGAGGCCTTCTATCAATATCGCGCTCACCCCTTTGCGGATGTTGCTGCTCTTCTAAGTTCTGGGCATGGGCCTGAATACGAAAAATATCCATCCCCTCTTGCAATGAAGCTGTCAAGCAATCTTTGAACAAATGTGGCCCTAAGCCACTCACAAATCTGTGCACTCTATCTCCTATATCGGCTACCATAGTGGGAGCATATCGGGCCAATGAATTAAAGTGAAGGCTATACTCTCGAGCACTTATATTCCCTTGCTTTAGATTCAAGAATTTATCGGCTACGTGCCCTGGCGAACCTTGGGTGGCAAATAGTGATGAAGGAAAGCATCCATAAATTCTTGCCAAATCGGAGGAGGTGCATTTTCCTTTTGTCCATTTATTATACCAAAGACCGACAGAGGCTATAAGATGACGGGTCAACCGGACTGAATTCTCAAGCACCACTCATTCTACTACTCATCATACTCATCCTACGTTCATTCATTGATCTCATGCTTATAATCAGCCGTGTCAAAAACCATTTCCATTTAAAACATACTTAAGATATACATAAGCCCTTCGGCTATCAAAGTAATATACATACCATAAGGACATCGTGAGACCATACTACCCACACATACGTATCTACGAGCCTCTACTAGAGTACTAGACATATGGACGAGACAAGACCCCATTGTGCCCAAAAATATATTTACACGATCTAAATCGAAGAATGGTCACCTACCCCGTAACCTCTTGAGTGCGCTCTCAAATCGATAAACGAGAGATCCTATGACACATCTGGATCACCTCCCTGTCTACCACTTTTGTCATGAACACAACATCCGAAGAGAAGTCGACTTCCGAGCACCATATTGCTAACATCGAGTATGTAAGAACATAAACAATAACAATACTTCAATGAGACAAAAATGGGGATATCAAATGAAGAACAATCTGAATCGACTCGTCAATTTTAATAGAAATAATGCATACCGACTTACTTAATCATAAAAACATCATCATCTATATCATGTATGCATATATATATATATATAACTATTCTACCCACACGACTATATAGGTACTAGAGTGTAGATCATCATTAGCCCGCGTGCCCAAAATATATGTGCCTCCCGCGTCCGGGGTAACCATCTCATGCCGCCCACTAGTGGTGTCCGCCCATGCTATCTAGAACATGGTGTATACGCCGCCCGCCGAGTGTGTAAGGCATAAACAATAACGATACATCAATGAAACCATATAGGCACGGTGTAATGTCATCATCATGTACTCATCATCAATGCATGCATATATAGTAACTCAAAGAAAACTATACTTTATCGGGGTGACATAAGGTCGTGGACCCCGATTCCATTATGGAGTATTCATATACGCGGTGTGATATCATCGTACATCTCACCTTGAAGGAATTAGCATATAAGGTGAGTGTATACAATAAACAACATCAATGGATCATAGTTAGAATTATTAGCTTTAGGATCTTTAGACTTAACTTATCAACATCACTATCATGCTCATAACATATCTCGTCTTAACTTATCAACATCACTATCATGCTCATAACATATCTCATTTCTCTATCTCATGTGAAGCTCTTTCTAATCATAGACTCATAATTTCGGGGTGTAAGAAAGTCATGGGAAAATAGGAGAATTCATGCCATTGGAGTCATGCCTTAGAAGAAAGGGACTAGCCTCACATACCTTTTCGATTTTCTATTCTATCACTTGATCGTTCTCCTTCAACGCTCACATTTCTACCTTCAAGAGAGTTCGTATTATCGTTAGCTAATCAATTACATGAACATGCTCAATTAAAGCTAGAGAAAATTGGGCAGCATTTCCTTTATTTATACAACTTTCCCCATATTATCTATCAACTCCCAAACATCTATAATTACATTCACAACACCATAAGCAACAATCTTTATACACTTACATTATCCACATTTCACAATTTCACTTCAATTCATCCATAATCATGGTCATAGTACACTAGTACGTTTTCTCACATATAATGCTTATCCCATGTCCTTAATGTCATTTATGACATACTTATAATCACAACATATCGAGAATCGTGACTCATTTCAAACTACTACTAAAAAATGACACTATTCTCATATTCATGACCCATTTCCTATCTCCTTCTACAATCCAAGTCTTTCAACCTCTCAATACCTTAAACAACATGGAATGATCATAAAACTTACCTTAGATAGTGTAGGAATGAGCCTTGAGTGGAAATACTTCACTTGAGCCAAAACCCTAGTTCACTTCCAATGGGATTTCTTTGACTTGGATGAACCCTAATGAGTTTCTTGCACTATATTCTCTTGGTTTAATGAAGTTGATCACAAATTTCTCTTGGGTTCTTGTAGATGAAGAGTGTGGAAGATTCTAGAGAGTTCTTGAGTTGTGGAGAAGAAATGAAAAGATGGGAAATGAAAATAATGAACTTGGGTCCTCTTATTTAAAACTTTAAAATCTGTCCCAACATAATTATACGGACACTTATACAGTCCGTATAAGTGACCGTGAAATCGCTTCAGCAACCACTTCTTTCTGTGACAATTATACGGCACATTATACGGTCCGTATAATTTTATACGGTCCGTATAAGTGACCGTATAATCCCATCAGTGATGGACCTTCTCTGTGACGGTTATACGGACCATTATACGGACCGTATAATATTATACGGACCGTATAATTGGTCGCATAATCCATCTTTTCTCCAATCTTGTTCTCGTCACTTCGTTTGATCTCTAATCCTTATGGAACCTTCTTAACACTTGTTTAACACCTCATTAACAATCTAAGGGATGTTATAACTCTTCTCCAAGACACCATTAAGTCATCTTTTCCGGTACATAACACATGCCTAGCCTTTCTTGGCAAACTTCTTTCTCTTACCTCGAATGCCTTTCAAATCTCAATTAGACCTATTAAATGCTATTTCTTACTTATTGAAACATCATATACTTCGTGCCCTTCGTTAGTCTATTCACTGTGCATCAACGGAAAATTTTTCGAGGTGTAACATTCTTCCCCCATTTCTTGAAGATATCCAGTTATTATACCCAAGAACCGCCACATCCCGGAGCTTATAAGATGCCAACTCCACAGATTCAGTATCAGAGGCATGAATGATTCTCAACGTTCTCAGCATCTCATCAATAAAACCTTATGGGTCTTTATCCGACTTTGACCCGAAAAATTCTGGAGGATTTAAACTCATGAAATCACAGGCTCTAGCACTACTCGCCATGTCACCTGGACCAGTATTATGCCGCTGTGCCTGAGCGGTAACTAGCTGTGTCAATAGCTGAATAACTTCGATCATTTATTGACCCAAAGCACCCGGTGGAGGAACTGGAGGCATAGGAGCCGGAGCTGAAGACCCCTCTTGTTCTTCTAGAACAGGCGGAGTGTGAGAGGTATTAGATGGAGCCTCATTATTAGATTCACCTTTTTCCATATCCGTTGGTGGCTCCCTTTCCACTCACTGTGCTGTAGTAGCCTTGCCCTTCTGGGCAGCGGTAGCTTTTCTCTTTACCGGCATCGCTGAAATCATAATGCACAATTAGGGAGGAGAAAATCTTATAACATGGCTCTATGGCACGATCTAATGAGAAGAAGAATGGTCATTTTTCCTAAATGCCCTGCAGCTTCTTGTTTATAAGTGTGGCGCGCTTTACACCCATAAACGAGACTCTGCCGGACACGGCTCGTAGACACACCCTAGGATGGAACTGCTCTGATACCACTTTTGTCACGACCCGACTAGGGCCCATGACGGGTACCCGGAGATGGCTACCGAGGACCACTCATTAGACTAATCACAATACTCAACCTGAATATATATGATCTCCAAAGCAACACATACCTACATACATTAGCCCTCACGGCTGCAAAAATGATATACAAGAGTACAATGTAGTCATCATGGGACATTTGCTACCCACACGTACATATCTACAAGCCTCTACTAAAGTACTAGACATAAAGACGGGATAGAACCCTGTCGTGCCCAAATATATTCACAAAATAATATATCAAAATGGCACCTCCGAAGTAATGGAGTACTCCTATAAGTCTACTGAGTAGCTCCTAGGAATCTGGGCAGCCTCGCTCTCTACCTGTGGGTATGAACACAGTGTCCAAAAGAAAGGACGTCAGTATGAATAAAGTACAGAGTATGTAAGGCATGAATAATACTAGAATTATAAAGGAATCATGAAACGTGAGGCGAAGATATAACCTGCTCAACCTTTAAAAGAAAACACATATTATGCATATCACATATACCATCATCGTTAACCCGCGTCCGGGTAACCATCACACACCGCCCACTAGTGGTGTCATGTCCGGCCCCTAGGCACCTGTAATCATAAGCAAAATTTCCGCCTAGCTGTCATGCCCGGCCATCCAAGCATGGTGTATCCATATGCAGCTCGCCTTCGCGGTGACATGTCTGGCCATCTAGGCGCGGTGTAATCTAGTCATCATATACTTATCATAAATCATACATAAGGACTCAAGGCAATTATAACTCTTTTGAGGTGACTTAAGGTCGAGGACCCCCGATTCCATTATGGAGTAATCATAAGCATCATGTCTCACCTTGAAGGAACTAACATTATAAGGTGAGTCTAGCAACAATGAACAGTAGCAAGAGATCATATGGGGACCATTAGCTTCGTAGTAATATCATATAATGAGCTTTAGAATCTTTGGACCTGGACTCATCATTATCATCATCATATTCGTAACATATCTCTTATATTTATGTCATGAGAAGCTCTTTATAAACATTGGCTCATAGTTTCCGGAATGTAAGAAGGTCATGGAAAGGTAAGGGAAGTCATGCCATAGGAATCATGCCTTAGAAAAGAAGGGACTAGCCTTACATACCTTTGCGTTTCGCTAACTTTATCACTTGAACGCTTCCCTCCAATATTCACGTCTCTACTTTCGAGAGAGTTCATACTAAAATTAGATAACCGAAACATACTTAAGCTTAGGCTAAAGCTAACAAAAATTGGGCAGCATTTCCTTTGTATCTACAATCTTTCTCGATATCTTATAACAACTCCCAATCATCAATAACAACATTCATAATATCATAATCCATGACTTGACAAGTTCGACATTATCCAATTCCTAAAATTCCTTCTCAAAGTCAGTCGTAACTATAGCTATAATATAACACCACACTTATCCACATATAATGTTTCTCCCATATTCTTGATATCATTTATAACATAATTATATTCATAACATGGCAGGAATCATGATTCATGTGAAGCTACTACTCAAAAGTACTACTATTCTCATATTTGTAGCCCATCTTCTACTTCCTTCCATAATCCAAGTCTTTTAACCCCTCAATATTCTAAATAACTTGTAATGATCATAAAACTCACCTTTGATTGTATAGAAATGGGTTTTGGATGATAATGCCTCAAATTGGAGAAAAACCCTAGCTTCTACTTCCAAGAGATTCTTGACTTCTAGCAACCCTAGAAAGCTCTCTTGCACTTGATTCCCTTGAATTGATGATATTGATCTATGATTTCCCTTGAATTCTTGTAAAAGAAGTGTGTGGAATATTCTAGAGGTTTAGAGAAGTGGAGAAGTGAGAAAAATGAAAATAATAATGTCACACCCCAATTCCGATAGGGCATGATGGGCACCCAACTCTTAATTAGAGCTGAGCGAACCCTCTGGCATTCACATAATGAAACTGGACATATAAAAAAAAATCGGAAATATAATAAAGTACTTTCCGTCAAACCATAGAAATTTGCGAACGATACTCAATTAATCAAAAATCGATTAAGTCGATCTGACATATCGGCCTATATGGTCGCTTTACTCAACGCATGACATTTTAACATACTAACCACAGGACACTGTCTACAAAGTCTCTAAGAGTAAACACTTGAATCATCTAAATCGGGACAGGGCCCCGACATACCCGTACACACACATGATAACCATAATGACTCGGCACTGCTCCAGGAAGAAAATGGAGTTTGGCAATCCCAGCTGATAGCCAACCATCCTAGCTGAATATTTTTACCTGCAAAACAATCTGGGACTGTGTGGCATGAACATAGTGCCCCCAGGCAAAGGGACGTCAGTACGAACGATGTACCGAGTATGTAAGGCAGCAGTAATCATAAAGAATGATATATAAGCCATAATGAAAGTATGAGAAACCACCTGTATTATGAATAGCCCCGAAGGCAGAGAATAACCATGTAAGTAGCCCCAAAGGCAATGACTAGAAATGCAAATATATACCATACCCGGCTCTTTAGTAAGTGACTCGGTGAAATATAAATATATACCGTACCCGGCCCTCTAGCGAGGGACTCGGTGAAGTAATCATATATATACCATACCCGGCCCTCTAGTGAGGGACTAGGTGAAGTAATCATATATATACCATACCCGACACTCTAGTGAGGGTCTCGGTGAACAATGCAATGAAACTGTGCACGAATACATACCCGGCCCGGGACTCGGTGAATGATATATTAACAGCATGCACGAGTAGAATATCATAAGCAACCATATGCAAACTATATCATCATCTGAGACTCAATAGAATAATTAGAATGAACCAACACTTGAGAATCAAAGACAACTATCATGTCAAGCACTATTGAGAACTAGAGTTCCTTGGAGTCATATATGTTCGTTGTTCGCTCAGTTTATGTAATTCATGCCAAAAAGAAAGAAAGGATGGCCTCAATACATATGGAAGCAAATGAATGCAAGTGAGACTCATGAGATTATTTCTGGAACTCTTTGAATATACATAGGACTTCAGGAATCATAGACACGTATCAGGACATAATGAAATAGCTTCTGGAAATCAAGAACATTAGCCATTCTAGTATTTCTAAGAATAGGAGCTTCTTTGGAGTTTATACGTTCGTCGTCCGTTTGTTTCATATAGACCATGCCAAAAGAAGAAAAGGGAATAGCCTTAACATACCTTTGTCGCTTACGCATTTAAATCAGCCTATGCTTCCAACACTGGCCAATCTACAATCAAGGTAAAGGAAACCGTAAACAACTTGCAAAGAGTTCGTACAATACTTCTTTAGGTTCGTAACCCACTTTCGTAAATTCGGGCAGCATTTTCCCTATGTAACCTACTCCAATCCAACTTCAAACAACTCCCAATAAATGGTAACAACATCAACAAAAATATTACATACAAGTTTACATATCAAACCAAGTAAGAGTTATGCCACAAATCCCTTTTCAACTAATTCAAGAACATGAAATCTCTTTCCTTGAGTTTTAGTCCAAATCTATATAGATGAATCTTCCATCAATTCTCTTCATAAACACATAGACATATACAACAACCTAAAGAACATCTTATTCATGCTATTTACCATAATTCCCATCCATACCAACGTTTACATAACCCACAAAACAGTCCAACAAACAGCCCATAAGCCAACAACAACATCAAATACGATTTACGGTATAATTTTCGTATTTCTCATCCCACAATTTAACTATGACCTAGATGAATTTAAATATACCTAGGAGAGAATATTTCTTACCTTATATGCAAAGAAATGATCTTCTTCCCCCTTACTTTCCTTCGAAGAATGCCTGAATTCAACAACGCCACAAAACGGGACAACGAGATCGAAGCAGTGTGCAAAAGTCCGTATGTTGGAACTCACGTTACTGCCTATTGATATTCCTCCTCGTGAGAAAGAGCTGATCATGTATCCATATAGTCTATTGAATATTCATATCTTAGTCTTGGTATCAAGTTATCATAACCAAATCTATTTGAAATGTTAAAACGTTAGATTGAAATGAAACCATGTTTAAGGTCCAAAATTGTAATGGTCTTCCTTTACACTTGTCATGCTAGCACCAATATAATGCCACCTATTGGCCTATTTAGTGCCATGTGGCAGCCACAAAAGAAAAATAAATTTATCCACTTAATGACACCTTTTGCCTAAAAATGACATGTGCCAGCCCACTAACAAAACTTACCAATTTAATCCTAATTAGTACCATAATTAATTTCTTGATCTCAACTCACTTAAATAGTAATCGTTTTTAACACACTTCATATACTCATTATGATAATCATGTAGTATAACATAGTCCATAGCCTCATTTGCCACACATAAAATATTATTTTCAATCATCGTCGTCACACTTTTTCGTCTTAAATAATTTTGGGACTTCATTCCTTGTGTACACCGAGCTCTTGATTTTCATCCTTGGGTATGATAGAATTCTTCGAGCTCGGATAAATTTGCTCATGTTGGACGATTAAATTTTCTAGTCCAAAAATACGGGACAAAACTTGGGTATTTCACTCGATAAATGTTAAAACTCGACAAAACTTATTTTCTTCGATTGGTTTAACTTCAAATCCTTACGATACATGTGTACCATCACTTTAACCACCTATAAGCTTGGGGAAAACCTCGTGTCCGTTACTAATATCATTTAACTCGCACACTTTACAACGCATGAGAACACGGGATGTAACAAATAACTTGGGGTCTTATATTTATAATTGGAAAAATCTGACCCATCGTGAATTATACGGACACTTATACGGTCCGTATAAACATATACGGTCCGTATAAGCGACTGTGAAATTGCCCCAACAAAACTTCATTTCTGTAACCATTATACGGTACCTTATACGGTCCGTATAAGTGACCGTATAACTCCATCAGCGATGGACCTTCACTGTAACGGTTATACGGACCATTATACGGACCGTATAAATGGTTGTATAATACACTCTCTCTCTGAACTTGTCCTCGTCATTTGGTTTGATCTCCAATCCTTATGGAACCTTCTTAGCACTTGTTTAACACTTCATTAACAATCTAAGGGGCATCATAACTCTTCCTCAAGGCATCATTAAGTCAACATTAGCTCGGTACTTTGTAAAACCTCTCCGAAACACAACGTATACTTCGCCTTCCTCAACGAACTCTCTTCTCTTGCCTCAAACGTCTTTGGAATCTTAATTAGAGTCGTTAAGTACCACTTCTTACTTGTAGAAACATCATATACTTCTCACCCTACGTTAGTCTATTTACTGAGCGATGATATGGAATTTTTCGGGGCGTAACAGCTGGGTAGTAGCGCGTTCGCGCTGGGTTGTTTGTCCCCCCTTCTGCGCGTTCGTGCCACCTCCTGGCGCGTTCGCGCAGTGTATTTTCCTGGCCTGCTAGCCCAGCTTGTAACGTCCATGTCTCCTTGCTCCGATACCATATCGATAAGCGGTTTGTTGCGTTGGAAACTGGACTTTGTGAAATTCACTTTAGGCTTTTGCTTTTTCACAAAACTTCTCGTATACTAAAAGATATTCTTCCTCCAAGTTAAGCAAAGATTGCCCTTCATATTACCTCCAAAGTTCCAACAAACTTAATTTCTTTGGTTCACTTGCCCTTCGATCCTTCCACAGCTTATTATATAAACTTGAGCCCTTATGACCATAAGATACACACGTGTACTCTCATATGCCACCTGAAAGGTAGCTCGAATCTCAACATGCAAAACTAAGGTTCACGGAACAGAAACTAGGTCTAGATCAAGTCCATAGAAACTTTCCATTTCAACAAAGCAGCAGAGGCAAATGCAGACACATGAACAAACAAGATGCAGTTATATATATGTGTGTCAGTGCGAAGGCAGGTGGAATGCAGAATAGAGAGATAATGAATGGTTCACATATATACGTACAGAGCAGGAGAGATGATGACTCAGTCAAGACATAGAACAAGTATGCAAACTGTTCTATACAAAGGAGTTATCAAGTACAGTGGTGAGATAATGAAGAAGAATGGTAACATGTCATTAGGTGCATTGGTTGAATGACCCAACAGTGAGGAGAGGTGAAGTTATCCATACTCTGAAGAAAATGTTCAGAAGGAAGAAATTGTTCAGCTATAAGGGTTTGCAGACAAAGCATATGAATCAGGTTAACAGAAGTACCAGGTCTGCACACATGTTCCATCATATAGCCGGTTAAAATCAGAAGTCAATGTCACGACCCGACCCAGTAGGCCGCGACTAGTACCCGAACTGGGCACCCGAACACACATATACATCAGAAGCCGGTAAGGCTGTGTTTCAAATTTATTTTATTTTCGGAAAATTTTTGGCAGAGTTTCCTTTATTTTTCGACTATCCAAAAAATAACCCCGCACGCGTAAAATACCGACAAAGGCCACACAGTACAAATAACAACATATATATATATATACGGCCGACAAGGCCGCTATATGTGCGAAACCGCCCAACACACGTATCATACAAGTCTAACCAAGCCGACGGGCGTAACCCACACACATTTATCCACGTGCCTCTAAACGTAATGACGTAATCATATGACGGGACAGGGCCCCGCCGTACCCCCTGAATAGACAAATATGTACAACAGAAAAGTATATACCAAAATACGGGCTCCGGAAATAAAGGAGCACTTCAACAGCAGAGAGGGTGACCTAAACTGGCGGATCACCAAGTGGTGCGTCTGTACCTGCGGGCATGAAACGCAGCCCCCGAAGAACAGGGGGTCAGTACGGAATATGTACCGAGTATGCAAAGCAGGGAACACAAATAACGTAGTCATAACCGAAGTAGGGAGCGTGGAAAATGAACATAAAAATCCAGAATACTAAAGTACTTGCATCTGAAGTACAAATCATACATAAGAGGTACAGAAGGCAAATAAAATAATCGGAATACCAAAATGCTTAGCTTTCTTTTGTACAACGCTTCTATCTCATGTATGTAGAAAGTAGAACAATCTATATGGGCTGACACTAACCGACTGGTCATAATCCCGACTGTCCAGAATCACATACCATATCACACACACATACACCGCGGCCAAGGATCCAGCGGCGATACCACATATACACATCTACACATATACACATATGCACATACCGCGGCCAAGTATCCAGCGGTCGATATCACATATACCGCGGTCAAGTATCCAGCGGCAACATCGTACATACCGCGGTCAAGTGTCCAGCGGCAATATCGCACATACCGGCCCGGGACTCGGTGAAAGAGGTAATAATGAAATACACGAGCAGAACCGTAAGTAGCCATACGTATATAATTTCTTTTATTACAAACTCAACAGAACAACCAAAGCAAACCATTCCTTTAAAACCAAGACAATAGTCAAATCAGGTTCTTTTCCGAACATTACTCGAACACATATCAAACTGAACTTAAGAAATCATAATCACGTGTCAAAATCACGTGCATATGAGTAAATAAATAATTAAGTTGCCCTCCAAAATCCGATGACCAAATATATTTACTAACATCGGAAGGTGCAGAAACAAGTTTCAGATTTATCGGAATTAGTATACAAGAGTTACAACCTTGTGAAATCGTTCTTATGTGTCAAAATGTATTATCAAACGCAATGAAGTAGTTAAAATAACCATTTTATAGTAACCGGAGCGATGGTCAAAAGTTCTCTTTTCAAAATCACACGAATATACCAAACAGAGCGACATAGGGAGATCTCGGAATGCGTGGGCCCCACCTCTGTCAAATTGAGGCGGCGTACCCCAAACTATGGTCGCTAGGCCGTACGAGGTCATATACATAGGATTCTAGGCCCTCCAATATCGTTTGGGCAAACTACGGATGTGTAAGCACTTATTTCAACAAAACAAGACATTTTCAATTCAATTCTGCTGAATGAAAAAGGGGTAAATTTGGACGTAGATTCCAAAGAGTAGAGTCGTCCCCGAGACCCGAATTCAAACCTGTTACATCTAGGACATGCCAAGAGAAGGAAGGGTGGAGCTTTACATACCTTATTCGCTCCTTAAGCTTGTCAAAACTCAATTCCCGTTTCCTCCAAAATCTGCAATTGGTCACATTTACCAATTGTCATTTATAAGCTTTAAGGCTAAAATTTGGAAGTAGTGCTTGTTTATGGAAATTCCGACAGCACTTCCCCTATAAATATAACGTCCCCGAGGATTCAACTCGACCAATTCAACAACACAATACCAACAACAACAATCAACAACAACAATATCCGATCCAAAACACATTCTAACATCAATAACGCTCTCTTACATAAGTTGCCAACATTCATAGTCTTCGGGGTAATCACTTATATCCAATCCAACATTTTCCTATTTATCTACTAATTCAAGACCATTCAAATACAATTCGAACACATTTCTCATTATTCTACAAAAATACAAAATCTCCATCAAACCATAATCCATCCAAAACTTCCAATTTTCAACATAAATATCCATAACACATTTTTGTCTTCCAACTTCATTAACAACAATCATAATTTGTGTCTTACCACTTCCATCTCCATAATTACATAAACTTCAATAAAATTGCATAATTTCCTACCACAACCTTACAACAATTTTTTCCACAATAACAAGAACCATTAACCTTCTATTTACTTCATAATGCCATAACAACATAATTAACATACTAAACAAATTCAATAGACTCTTCTCCACATAGGGACTCACGGCCACACACACATGCACATACACCACACGGCCATGCACACACACACCATAATTTCATGATTTCCATTCAATTCCATTCACTCTAACATCCATAAATCTTCTACAACATAAAAGGAACATGAAACCTTACCTTTTCTTAATTCCTCCACTTGCCACCAAAATCACTTTCTTGCCAAGATATTTATATCACTTTGTAGAGAATCTTGAACTTAGTAAGAGTATAGGAAAATTGCAATTCTTGGATCAAAGTTGAAGGCTTGGGAATTTTTTTTTTCTCTTTTTTTTTTTCCTTTCTCTCTTGGCCGAATGGCCTTTCTTGTTCTTGCTCTTGATTTTTGTTTTGTGTCTTGAAGTTTCTAATGGATAATAATCCTTATATTAATCTAGCACATGGAAAAATCTCATGGACTTGGGCCATTACACCTTGGCCGCCCACCCCTCTCTATTGGAAGATTTTCCCTTTTTTTTGGCCCAACAATTTGGCTAAATTTTGTAATTTCATGAAACAAATTTCCAAAATTTCGATTTTGTCCTTAACCTTCCTCGATAATTCCGTACCAATGTTTCCATAGCCGACATATTGATACTAGTAAGATCCAAATATGGCCTTATTTCTTACAAGCAAAGATTATCCCGAACTTTCCAAATATGCAAAAATGCCGGATATAACAGTCAAGAGTGAGTTAAGATTGAAAGCATGATTTATTCTAGCAATGAATCAATGTATGTGAAGTAGACATACACAAAGCAACACATGATCAATGAAACAGGTCTGTCAACATGTCCATCATCTATACCAAAAGTGGACTCAAGAAGAAGTCAGAAGTATGCACGTAAAAGGGATGATGAAACAAGTTCGGGAACATGTTCCATCTCAGATAGTGCTGAGATTAAGAGGCAGACGAACTAGGTGGATGAAACAGGTTAGTGAACAAGCTCTAGGGCAAGTCCTACAGCAACTAGGATTTGCAGAATTATAGAAAGAACTATGCGGTCAAGTATGAAAGTTTCCTTGCCATATTTGTAGGGATTAGTAAGCCTCGTACACATACACGGAGCGGACTCAACAAAGCAAGAATCCAGTTACTACACAAACCCTACGTGCGTGTCATTAACATACTAGGAAAGGGTTTTGGGTTTGTAGACTTGCAGAGCTTCAATGTTACAAATACCGTGGTCTTTTTAAGAAGAAGTTTGTGCACCCACAAAGAGAGAATTCAGATTACTGAGCAAAAAAGATATATTCAAGAATATTCAAGAATCTAGGGTTGCGTCCATATTACACAGAAAAGGATCGATGGAGCTGTCTTACTGAATAATATTTTCGAGTTCTGAAGTCTAGATTTGTGTCTTAGGTTTGGTTTTCGAGTTGTATCTTTATCAGATTAGTTAGAAGCAGTAAAGTAGATACAAACATTGTAACTCCAATTAGGAAGTTTACAACTTGGAGATAGCTTGCTAGTATGAGTTTAGGTAGCAAGGCTGTTGTAGTTGGGATTAGGTTGTAGAGTTTGTAACTTAATTTGTAGTTGGCTCAAAGTTGTAGTGGACTTAGGGGAAAATCCTACAGGTCTGTAGGTCATGGTTTTTATCACTTTTTAAGCCGGGTGGTTTCCACGTAACTATCGTGTGTCCTGTACTTACCTGCGGTTTATTATTTCGCAAAGATGCTAGCATTGAATAGGTACTGTAACGTATTCCATCCTTAGGTAAAAAATTTGTTACGCATAAGATAGGAAGTAGGTCGTGCAAACTAACAAGTGGTATCAGAGCAGGTTCTCCCCCAAAGAGGATAACACCTCGGGATAAGATCAAATATGAATATTGCACCACCTGCAGGACAATGTAAAGGAAGATCAATAAAAAGGCCACCATGGTTCAATGGAGAGCACTGTGCACAATGGAAGAACCACATGGAGAATTATTTGATGGAAGTAGACTATGATCTCAGTGATCAAGAGGACCACTTATCCCTACAGTGATCTGAATTGATGGATCAAGAAAGACAAAAATTGTAGAAGAATTCTCAGCTAAAGACTTTATAATGATGGAACTGTATGAAAAAGCAGTACAAATTCTATATTGTGGATTAGGGAGCAAAGATTATCACAGAATTACTAGATACTCAAGCGCTAAGGAAATTTGGGATACGCTGACACAAGCACACGAGCCTAAAGAAGATGGATCAATGAAGAACAAACAGACCAGAGAAGTTGTTATGAATTAAGAGCCAAATAAAAGGATAAAAAATTCCTCACCTTAGGGTCCAGGATTGAAAAAGGCCATGAAGATTGCGTGGGGGTCAAACTTTAATGAAGACACTGAGGATGAAGCTATCATATGGCTTTTGTGGCTATTGGAGACTCAGAGGTAGATGTTCTTGACCAGAGAGATAAACTAGACGTATTCTTGAAGAAAAGGCTCTCTTCCTTAATAAGTACTCTAATTGAGGAATATCAAGATATGAACACAAAAAGGGTTCAACTACTAAATGCCTACATGAGCCTGAAGCACGAATCCATTGAGTTAGAGGCTAGTAAAATAAATGCTGAATAGGAGATCAGCTCACTAAAAGAATAGATCAGTCAACATGATACCTTAGTCACATCTCTTAGGACAGAAATCCAGAAGGTAAAAGAGCTAACAACTGGAAATATGTAATAAGCGAGGGGCAACTGGAGGTTGAAGCAGAGTACAGAAGGATGAAAAATGAGGTGTATTCTAAGAGAGAAAAATCCAAAAAATATTTCCTTGACTTAGAAAGAACGAGAAAAGATCTAGAGAGAGTCAGTCGCTAGACACAATCATCAGAGGTGCTCTCAAATCTTACGAGTCAACCAAGTAATATAAACACTGGTTTGTAACGACCCGTCTGGTCGTTATTAGACCTTCCGCAGCACGTGTCTAAAGACTGAGTTGATTAGTTGTACAATTAGTCCACAGGGAAGTGTACGCTTAATTTTTAACTATAACTGAGTCGGTAAGAGCTAAAATGTGTGGGGTCTCGGGTAGAGCGGCTTTGCCGCAGCGAATAGTCCCATCGCCGTAGCGGTACTGCTACCGTACACCTATAGACCATTGCAGAGTTCAACACAAACCAGACACAGTATTAAAAACCTTATTTCGGGATTTGACCTCTCCTTTCCACAAAACCTTCTTCCAGGCTGTCACTTAGGATATTTTCAAAGGAAGACACTTGAAGAATTGAAAATGGTAATTCTCCAAACCCATTGTATGCCCTCTTCCTTACAAATAATTCCTTCTTTACTCGACATTATCTCATGGGGTTAATAAAAATCGATTCTTTATCATTATTTCCACCCTAGGAAGGTGTGATAGGTATTCTTGACCAGAATTCTTGTACTTTCCAAAAATTCATATAGATTCTTGTTCTAAGACAATAAAATAAACCCCAAATAATGAGTCTTTTGATATTTAGAGAATGGGTTAAGACTTGACTTCTTGATTTGGGAACCCAAGGGGAGGGTTATGTTATATGACTTGTAAGAATAAGTTAATTATATAACTTAGACTACCGCGTAGGTATTAATTTGACTCTTGGTCTCGTATTTGTGATATCCCTAGACCTTTTCGTTATGGGTTTCAGTTCGGAAACGGAAGGGTGAAGATTCCATGTACCTTTATGATAGCTGCTCGACATTGAGATAGGTTACGGTTTACTTGAGTTAGACTTTGATTATTGAGTCGTATATATGTTATAGAGTTCACGGGAGAAAGCATGATTAGGTCTTCAGACGCGGAGTTCGTTGGATATTATCGAGGTTAGTTTACGAATGCTACTTTTATGGGCTAGTCGCCAATAAATGAGAAGTTGAACCAAGGTGTGTATTCGCATGTTTAAGGGAAAGGAAGTGGTATGTATATATTCTTGGTGCGGATTTAGTTAGTATGTGGGAGTCGTTTCGTTACTGAGGTGGCCACGATAGGATCTTGTTATACAGTATGGTAGGGTGACTCGTACTTGAATGTATTTGACTTCATTGTGTATTCATGTTGTTGTTGAGTTGATTTATATGAGTCTATCATGAAACTGTGGTATGGTGTCTTGTATTCATTGACATTGGTATTAGTGAATGATATTGGGGTCTTATATTCATTGGCATTAGTATTGTGTACTGATTATCTTCCTTATTGACTGTTGAACTGGAAGCGTGTTGAGATTCATATTGTGATCATATATATATATATAGATACACACAAAGGCATATTTGTTAAGGGGTGAGGATGTGGCCTAGTTATGGGCTCCTGATCCGAGGTCAGTTCTGGAGCGAGTGGTACATGGACACCATGGGTCCCCTGCAGGTCATGACTATTGGGTTAACAATACCATTAGCATGTGGGTACTGTTCTAATTCTATCATTGGTTGCATTGCATTTTACTTATTTCTACTCTTGTGACTGGTGGGTGATTATTTGTTGATGTTTTTGTTGATGTTTATTTTGGGTCATTGATTATTGTGTCTACTTGCCAAATTGCCAGTCCGTCTAATCGTTGAAATAAAGGTAGGATATTGTGATTCCACCTCGGATGGGTTGACATGAAGGTTTGCTATTTCGTATTCATTAATCATTGAGAGTCATGTGGTCTAGGAGTCTTTCTTAAGTGAGACTGATTGTTGTCCGATAGTCTTTATTTTTCGTTGGTTACTTTGCTGTGATAGAGGTAGAGGTGCAAGAAGGCCATGCATGCAAGGTTGATTAGAGGGTCATCTATGCAAGGAGGGATCTGGGTAGGCTCTTGTCGAGATTGTTATCTATGGATAAAATTTATAAACGTGCGTACGACTGTACTTATCTGTTTATCTTGATTGATTCTGTACTGTATTGCGTGAACTAATCTTAGTCGGCCTATGATGCTTACCAGTACGTGTGGTGCACTGATGCTACTCTTGCTATATTCCTTTTGGGGTGTAGATGTGTTTCAGGTTGTTGCTTGAAGGTTTTGTTAGCTGAAGCGGCGGATATTTTCATACAGCTTCTGTATATCTCATTCCAAAGGCAGAAGTTGTGTCATTTTACTTTTGGTTACATCCCATGTATTGTAGAAGCTCTTGTAAATGTCTAGACTAGGTCTTGGGAAAGTGTTATTTTCTAAATTAATAAAGAGTGTCATGATGCATTCCGCTTATTATTTATTATGATCTGTTGTATTGACTTTTCAAATGATTTTATTAACATGATGGTTGATGATACAAGACCAATTCCATCGAGCTTCATGAAAATGGAGTCTTTGAAGATCATGGGAGGTCCACCTAGGATGGCCTTCAAGATATGGGAGATAGCTTGGATGGAAGGCTTTAAGAGTCCAAATCCCAAGGCTTGCCTTTTAAAGTGGCTACAATTGCAAGCTTGGGTGATTCAAGGTCGGAAGATGGCTACTTGCGCAAAGGGCTATTTGTGCAAGGAGGGTTATGATTGCAAGAAGGCCATGCATGCAAGGTTGATTAGAGGGTCATCTATGCAAGGAGGGACGTGTTTGGCCATTGAAGGCCAATCTTTGAATTGAAGACTACACTAAGAAGACTAGCCAAACAAGGCCCTTACTTCATTAAGGGTAGCATTGTAATTGCCTATTAGTCTTCTTTACTTAGCTTGTATATATAGCTTGTCTTTCATTTCATTTAGGGACTTTTGATGAATTATGAATATTTTGAGTGTTTTTAGGGTTATCTCTAGAGAGAGAAACTTGTGAGAGGCCTTTGGTAGGCTCTTGTTGATTCTTGTGTTGTTGAGAGGTTGGTTGCTTGGGATTCGATTCCCTTGAGGTCAACTTAAGAATTTGGTGTTTCTTTAGATGATAATTTAGAGGTCTTAGTTTTATATAACTTTGGTTGCTAAATTGAATCTTAAGTTGTGTCAAATTATCTATCTTTTCTTTTCCTTTTATTTATCTTTTTAATTTCCCGTTTCCGCGTATCCGTTCTTGTATCAATTGGTATCAGAGCCTAAATTAGGTTTGTTTCAACAAATCTAGCTTGGGATTTGATTCTACAAAAAAAAAAAAAAAAAAAAAATTCGAAATTAGAAAACCCCAAAAATTTTGTGTTTGTTTTGTTGATTTGTTATTAGATTCTTGTTCCTTAGTACGTTAGGGTTTCAAATCTTCAAATTTCGTGTCATTCGGGTCAATATTGAAGAATCTACCATTGTTGAGCTTTGAAGCTTTGAAAATTCAAAAAAAAAAAAAAAAAGTGGGTGTGGTGATTGAGTTGAAATTAAGGCAAATTGAATATTGGGCTTTGTTCTCTAAGTGATAAGGAGCCTAAATCTGAAATTTGGAGCAAAAACGAGTTGATTTGGTCCTAGATTGTATTTGGGTGTTCTTGGTGTTCTTAAGAACATTCGTATCTTCATATTGGAGAAGAAGACCAAAGAAGAGGGTTTGATCCAAAGGTGTTTCCAAGGACAAGTGGAAAGTTGTTTGTTGGGCCAAAAAGGGTAAATACTAGGTTGAGTGGGCCCAAGAACGTCATCGGATCCAAGAAATTTGGTCCAAAATTCGAGAAATTCGAGTTCAACACGAAAATCACTGAAGCTGGAACATTGTAAATTACGGACCGTAAATCACTTTACGGACCGTAATTTGGGGTCGTAAACTTGGATCTTGTAACAGCAGCTCACTGGAATTTGCCAACATCGTTAAAGACGGACCGTAAATCACTTTACGGACCGTAATCTGGGTCGTAAACTTGGATCTTGTAACAGCAGCTCACTGGAATTTGCCAACATCGTTAAAGACGGACCGTAAATCACTTTACGGACCGTAATCTGGGTCGTAAACTTAGATCTTGAGATAGTAGCTCACTGGAATCTGGGCATCACTAAATACGGACCGCACATCCAAAATACGGACCGTAAACCACAATACGGCCCGTATCTCGGGGGTCGTAAACTGTAAGGTACATTCTGTTTTTTTGGGCATCCCTAAATACGGTCACGAAGGACGGTCCGTAAACCACAATACGGACCGTATTTTGTCAAGCTTTAATCGTATACTTCAAGGTACCTTTTCAAGTCCAAATTTCATTTCAACCCACTTTCATTTCTCAAAAATTCTTGATCCTTAGTTGATGGTCTTGTGTCCCTAATCCTTTGGTAGGGAACAAAAAAAAAAAAAAAAAAAAGAGTATAGAAATTTAAAAATTTCCGTTATTTCAAATTGATACCTTGGATCAATTGGGGCTTCCTGGTCGTGTTTTCAAGTTATCACCTACCCGGGCCCGAAATTTTAATTATTTTCCCGATTTTTGCATTCCATTTTCTTGTGTCTCTCAACTAGTAAACAATTAGTAGTTGTTCCTACTTGTGTTTGCTAGTTCTTGTGTCCGCATTTCTTTCGTGCCAATTCTTTCGTACTTTTCTTCGTTTTTGCTTCGTTGTTAATTTCTTGGTTCAAGTCCGTTAGATTGAATTGAGTCGTTCGTCTTTCTTCGAGTCTAACAAGAATCCATTCCGACCTCAAGTAGCAATTGTGCACCTTGCAAACAACCGAATCCAATCGAGAATCAACATCAGCCAATCCATTTGAGTGGTAAAAGGCAAGAGTGTGTGAGTTCAATTGAGTGGTGCTAGCCGAGCACAAACGAGTGTAAACACGAGTGTGGTGAGGTTTCTTTACTACTAACGTGTTTGCTAAGTGTTCCTTGCAGGTACTTCTCCATGGATTCTGATTCATGTAGTGGCGATTATGATTGTTATGATGATGATGGTTATAGTTATGAAGGGGAGGACTATGGGAGCTATCAAGGGTGTGATGATGGGGAATATGAGAGTTATATAGGAAATAGTGATCAGGAGGAAGTTCGAGGAGAGAATTACTATTTTGACGGAGAATATGATGAGAGTGGTTCTCATGTGTCTCATGAGGAAGATGGGGATGGAGAAGACCCTTGTTATGATTCGTATGGTGAAGATAATGAAGCGGACAATTCTTGTGCTATACATCATGAAGATGAAGACGACTCGAGTGCTTACTATCCGAAGCCAAGAGGCATGAGTGGGAATGTGAGTACTAGTTGGAGTCGTCCTATGCAAAGGAAGGTGGTTCCAAAGAGGCGATTCATGGAGACCAAGGTAAAGCGTGTGGTAAAGAGGGAACCCTTGTGCTTGATGACGATTGTTACACTAATTTCATCACCCCTCGTGCGGTTGAAGAGTTAAGGCTACCTTGTGTGAATAGGCGATATCCTTATTATGACGAGGAGGGTATTGGGTTGATAGGAGAGTGATGGTATTCATTTCACTTGGTGAGTACCAAGAGGAGGTTTGGTGTGATGTGCTTCCAATGGATACTTGTCACGTATGCTTAGGTGGCCCTTGGTTTCAAAGGCATGAGATCCCATATGAGCAAGAGTGGCATAAGTATATCGTGGATGAAAGGAGGAAACCTCTATTTCCATACGTGCTTCATAGAATGAGTCCAAGTGCAAAAGTGCGAGATACCCATGTGAAATGGCCTACCTTGGCTAGGGAAGCTAGTGGAGAAGATTATGAGAAATGGGAGTCCATAATAGATGAAATCTTCGCTAGCTACAACTATTCACAAGAAATGAAGATGGACTTAGCCGTTCAAACTTTTGACTCAAAGCTTGTCAAATATTGGGAGAATGTGAAATGTTGTGGGAGACAAGTGAGGAGTCCCATCAAGACTTGGGAGGCCATGAAAAGGATATTGAGAATCCAATACCCCAAGTCACGTGTGAGAAGAAATGACTCTTTGAGGGATAACTCTTTTGAGAGAACCCCATGCTTGAAGGCAAGGACGGCGGCCACAACCATTCCTTCCATTGGTCAAAGGAGCTTGCATGAACACCAAGGTAAGATCACTTATCCTTATACTCCTACATCTTCGTATGATTTTAATGTCAAGTCGAGTATGAAAGTTAGTTTACCTTGCGTTAAGCCTAATGCTTCTCTTCCGTGTATTGGTAATGCCATTATTAAAAGTGTCCCCACACTAGTTGATCCTATTGATGACCGAATTGATCCTTCTTGTAAGGTTGATTTGTGTCCACCTAGTGTTGACACTTGTGTTTTGAATGACAGTGCATTATTGAATGAAGGTGCTCAAACACTAGTTGATCCTTTAGATGACCAAATTGATTCTTCTTGTAAGATCGATTTGTGTCCACCTAGTGTTGACACTTGTGAATTGATTGGTAGTACAATGTCGTGTGGTCATCATGTTAGTACTTCTTACGAGTTTGACATACTACCAACTCGCGTTGAAACTTGTATTGATCAACTTGCTTGTAATGATAATTCACTACTTGAGGATCTTTGTGATGTGTTTAATGTACCTCTAGTTAGTGATGATGTTGATATAGTTGGTCAATTGAAAGAACGTGACATCTCACCCTTGTTTGTTTCATGTCAAAATGAGTCTCTTGATCGTACTTTAGTGTCATGTGATAAGACTCCAACTTGTAGTGGTGATGAGTGTCATATAGATAGTCATGTGAGCGAAAATGCATTGAAAGATGACATTGGTTCTTTTGAGAGTGAAATGACATGCTTTGACTCCTCATTGTTCATGGATTACTCTCTTGTAAAGGATAATGTTTTATTTGAGGATGACATGACTATTGAGAGTAAAGTATCTAGTGGAATGTTTTGTAATGTTGAAAGTGTGGCCACTTTTGGTGACTACATGGTATTTGAAAATCCACTATGGGATGATAACACTCTTCTCTATGATGGAGATCCTCCTTTGAGTAATTGTGATCCACTTATTGGGAGGGGAAGTGTTCAAAAGGAAGGTGAAACTTGTCTGCAAATTGCTAATTCTTCCTTGGGTATTCCGAATAGTAGTAGTATCGACCATGCTCTTGAGTTTCATAGTGAAACTACATTTGAGGACACCCTAGATGAAGTTATTTTGCGTGATACCTTTCTTTATTATCTTTTTGCATATGATGACATTCATGATCTTTTTGGGAGTGCATCTTATGGAGGGTGGGGTCCTATTGGGGTACTCAGTTGTTACCTTGCCCGTGATATGTGGGTATCTTTTCCCTTTGACCCCGGTGAAGTCTTAACTTGGTGTGAATGGTATCATTTTGCAATTGAGGATCATTTGTATGTCCTGCCAACTTGGTGTCTTGACACCATTGGCTCTTTTAGAATATCCTCATTTCTTAATCTTTTGGTTAGCCAAGCTCTTAGTGCTCTACTTGAGAGCTTATTTTGCTTGAAAATGATTGATACTTGGCTATATGACAAATTTGTGCTTACTTGGCATGGTGGTAGGTTAGTCCACCCTAACACTAACCCTCATCCGTTGAGGACTTGGATTTTGTTTGTCTCCTTTATGGTTTTGCAAGGTTTAGATTCGAGGACGAATCCTTTTCAAGAAGGGGAGAATGATACAAGACCAATTCCATCGAGCTTCATGAAAATGGAGTCTTTGAAGATCATGGGAGGTCCACATAGGATGGCCTTCAAGATATGGGAGATAGCTTGGATGGAAGGCTTTAAGAGTCCAAATCCCAAGGCTTGCCTTTTAAAGTGGCTACAATTGCAAGCTTGGGTGATTCAAGGTCGGAAGATGGCTACTTGCGCAAAGGGCTATTTGTGCAAGTGGCTACTTGCGCAAGGAGGGTTATGATTGCAAGAAGGCCATGCATGCAAGATTGATTAGAGGGTCATCTATGCAAGGAGGGACGTGTTTGGCCATTGAAGGCCAATCTTTGAATTGAAGACTACACTAAGAAGACTAGCCAAACAAGGCCCTTACTTCATTAAGGGTAGCATTGTAATTGCCTATTAGTCTTCTTTACTTAGCTTGTATATATAGCTTGTCTTTCATTTCATTTAGGGACTTTTGATGAATTATGAATATTTTGAGTGTTTTTAGGGTTATCTCTAGAGAGAAACTTGTGAGAGGCCTTTGGTAGGCTCTTGTTGATTCTTGTGTTGTTGAGAGGTTGGTTGCTTGGGATTCGATTCCTTTGAGGTCAACTTAAGAATTTGGTGTTTCTTTAGATGATAATTTAGAGGTCTTAGTTTTATATAACTTTGGTTGCTAAATTGAATCTTAAGTTGTGTCAAATTATCTATCTTTTCTTTTCCTTTTATTTATCTTTTTAATTTCCCGTTTCCGCGTATCCGTTCTTGTATCAGTTGGTAAGGGTTCGTCTATCTGGTGAGATAAGGTAGGTGCCTGCACGAACCGTAAATTGGGTCATAATGGTCTAGGGTACAACAAGGAATAGGCAAGAAGGCTACAACAAGGGTAAAACTAAACACTCTAGAAGCAAGTACCCAGTGAGCACAAGACATACAGAGAGGAAATTGAAGGCATTTGACACAAGAGAAAAATATAGGGAATACAAATAGAACAAGAAGAGAAAACAGGTCCCCATATATGCCTGCAGTATGAACAATGAGAAATAGAACTCTTTCTGACAACCCAACGAGAGGATCGGAGACTACCAAAAGAAACATCAGATCTCTTAAAACAAATGAAACAGGAAACGAGAACAAGTTTCCCTACATGCCTCCTCAAAGGGGAAAAAGAGAACTGACCCACCCTCTCAGCCTAAGGAGAGAGCTCACATAAGGATATAAGAGTACTAAACCTGTCATGACTAGTGATACAAGAAAAGGGAACTGGGATCCTTATGTATTCTCAAGGTAGACAAGAAGAAACGTATTTTATCCTATTGGAAATAAGATTGGGATGAGGCCTGTTGATAGAAGGATGATATCTGCAAAACGGACTGAAATAGGTACAAGGAACAGGTCTTTTCATGAGACTTAAGTACAGATTAAGAAAATATCAAAGAAGTCTACAACAGGAGTAGAAAACAGATTCACTGGGCTATGCCAGGATGGCCGAAGAAAGACATTATTCACCTTTTGTACAAGGAAAAGGACCCAAGCTAGTATGGGTTCCAAAAACTAATCTCTGATTACCTAGCAGGTGCAGTGAATGGGAGCAAGCAGAAAAAGTACTAAATCAAAGCTTGCTGAAGATACAGAGACGAGTCACATAAAAGCTCCTTTCACTTGAAGCATTTTGAAAAAAAAAATGGGGGAATTACAATTTAAGCAGATGAAAGGCAGTAATCAGACATACTAACACTCAGACAGGGGGAAAATAGGGTTCAGTAACTATGGGAGATTAAGCTCAAGGAATGGCCTCATGAACTTTGTAGAAGAAATAGGTTGAAGTACCTTTTCGAAGAAATGGAAAAAAAGATACGAGGGGAACAGGTAGTCAAAACAGGTTCAGACTCAAGGAAGCAAGCAATTGTCAAATGACCTCAATATTCCGATGATGACGGTAAAAAATTGAGCTACTGACAGTTGACAAAGGATTGAGATGAAGATTATGCTAAAAGGAATGATTATGACAATCTTCCTAAAAAATTTGGCTAGAATCCTTGGTTCAGATAAACTGAGTACTTCAAAGTTGAAATCATAAAATATGTTACTCAGCCGTATACAATTGATTATGTGGGCATACCCTTACAGTTTCATGATCTCAAAATAGTTCTACAAAGGAATTTTGTCTCAACAACTGAGCTGAAGATCAGAATTTTTTCTCAACAACATGGTTAATCATTATTATTTCAGCTCCAGTGGCCATGAGTAATGTACTGAAAACTAGAATTTAACGTTAAGTAATCTGAATTAACTTTTTAATGATGCTAAAAAGGGGAAATAAACTGTGCATATATACTATTTGAATGCTAACCTGATTTATTGTAAAAAAGTCATGGAATATAAGATGTACAGAACAGGTTACACAGTTGGTGTTTCTCATCATCAAAAAGGAGGAATTTGTTGGCATAAAGTCGTGTGTGAAGTTTTGAAGATTGAAAAAGTGAAGGTTCAAGGAACAGAAACTAGGTCTACATCAGGTCCATAGACATGTTCCATTGCAACAAAGCAACAGAGGCAAATGCAAACACATGAACAAACAAAATGCAGTTATATATATGTGTGTTAGTGCGAACGCATGTGGAATGCAGAATAGAGAGACAATGAATGGTTCACATACATACGTACAGAGCAGGGGAGATGATGACTCAGTCAAGACATAGAACAAGCATGCAAACTATTCTATACAAAGGAGTCATCAAGTATAGTGGTGAGATAATGAAGAAGAATGGTCACATGTCATCAGGTGCATTGGTTGAATGACCCAGGAGTGAGGAGTGGTGAAGTGATCCATGCTCTGAAGAAATTGTTCAGAAGGAAGAAATTGTTTAGCTAAAAGAGTTTGCAGACAAGGCATGTGAATCAGATTAACAGAAGAAGTAGGTCTACAAACGTGTTCCATCATAGAGCCGAATAATAATCAGAAGTCAAAGAGTGAGTCAAGAGTGAAAGCATGATTTATTCTAGAAATGAATCAATGCATGTGAAGTCGACATACACAGAGCAACACACGATCAATGAAACAGGTCTGTCAACATGTCACGTCATCCATACCAAAAGCGGACTCAAGAAGAAGTCAGAAGTATAAACGTAAAAGGGATGATGAAATATGTTTGAGAACATGTTCCATCTCAGATAGTGCAGAGATTAAGAGGCAGACAAACTAGGTGGATGAAACAGGTTTGTGAACAAGTTCCAGGGCATGTCCTACATCAACTAGAATTTGGAGAATTATAGAAAGAACTTGGCAGTGAAGTATGAAATATTCCTCGCCATATTTGTAGGGATTAGAAAGCCTCATACACGTAGAGGGAGCGGACTCAACAAGGCAAGAATTCAAATACTACACAAACCCTACGTGCGTGTCATTGACCGACTAGGAAAGGGTTTTGGGTTTGCTGACCTGCGGAGCTTCAATGATATAAATACCCAGGTCTTTCCAAGAAGAAGTTTGCGCACCCACAAACGGAGAATTCAGAATATTTAGCGAAGAAGATATATTCAAGAATATTTAAGAATCTAGGGTTGCCTCCCTATTATACAGAGAAGGATAGATGGAACTGTTTCTTGAATAATGTTTCCTAGTTCGGAAGTCTAGATTTGTGTATTAGGTCTGGTTATCGTGTTGTATATTTATCAAATTAGTTAGAAGCATTAAAGTAGATACAGACATTTTAACTCTAAGTAGGAAGTTTATAACTTAGAGATAGCTTGCTAGTCAGAGTTTGGGTAGCAAGGCTGTTGTAGTTGGGATTAGGTTGTAGAGTTTGTAACTTAATTTGTAGTTGGCTCACAGTTGTAGTGGAGTTTGGGAAAAATCCTCCAGGTCTGTAGGTTGTGATTTTTATTGCCTTTTGAGACCAGTTGTTTCCATGTAAACATGTGTCCTTTAATTACCTGCAGTTTATTATTCAGCAAAGACACTAACATATAACAGGTATAACAACGTGTTCCATCCTTAGGTGAAAATTAGTTACGCATAGGATAGGAAGTAGGTCGTGCAAACTAACAATTTTTATCAGAGCAGGTTCTCCCCCAAAAAGGATAACACCTCGGGAAAAGATCAAAGATGAATATTGAACCACTTGCAGGACACTGTGAAGGGAGATCAATAAATAGGCCACCATGGTTCAATGGAGAGCACTATACACAATGGAAGAACAACATGGAGAAGTATTTTATGGTAGTAGACTATGATATCTTGAAAATCACCACAAGAGGACCACTTATCCCCACAGTGACAAGAATTGATGGATCAAGGAGGACAAAAACTGAAGAAGAATTCTCAGATAAAGAATTCTATATTATGGATTAGGGAGCAAAGATTATCACAGAATTGCTAGATACTCAAGCGCTGAGGAAATTTGGGATACGCTGACACAAGCACATGAGCCTAAAGAAGATGGACTAAAGAAGAACGAACAGACCAGAGAAGTTGTTATGAATGAAGAGCCAAATAAAAGGATAAAAAATTCTCCACCTTGGGTCCTTGATGGAAAAAGGCCATGAAGATTGCGTGGAGTTCAAACTTCAATGAAGTCACTGAGGATAAAGCTAATCGTGGCTTTTGTGGCTATTGGAGACTCAGGATCAGATACGGATGAAGACTCAGAGGTAAATGTTCTTTACCTGAGAGATAAACTAGACGTATTCTCGAAGAAAAGTCTCATTTTCTTAATGAGTAGTCTAATTGAAGAATATCAAGAGATGAACACAAAAAGGGTTCAACTACTAAATGCCTACACAAGCTTGAAGCACGAATCCATTGAGTTAGAGGCTAGTAAAATAAAAGCTGAACAGGAGATCAGCTCACTAAACGAACAGGTGAGTCAACATGATACCTTGGTCATGTCTCTTAGGACAGAAATCCAGAAGCTAAAAGAGATAACAACTAGAAAATATGTAATAAGCAAGGGGCAACAGGAGGTAAAAGCTGAGTACCGAAGGATGAAAAATAAGGTGTATTCTGAGAGAGAAAAATTCAAAAAATTTTGCCTTGACTTAGAAAGAATGAGAAAAGATCTAGAGAGAGTCAGTCGCTAGACACAATCATCATAGATGCTATCAAATCATACGAGTCAACCACGTAATGTAACCACTAGTCTAGGGTGGTACAACAAGGAACAGGCAAGAAGGTTACAGCAGGGGAAGTGTGCACACTTTGTGGTAAAACTGAACACTGTAGAAGCAAGTACCCAGTGAGCATAAGACATACAGAGAGGAACCTGAAGGCATCTGACACAAGAGAAAAAATATAGGGAATACAAATAGAACAAGAAAAGAAAACAGGTCCCCATATGTGCCTGCAGTATGAACAATGAGAAATAGGACTCTTTCTGACAACCAACGAGAGGATCCGAGACTACCAAAAGAAACATCAGATCTCTTAAAACAAATGAAACAGGAAACGAGAACAGGTTTCCCTACATGCCTCCTCATAGGAGAAAAAGAGAAATGACCCACCCTCTCGGCCCTAAGGAGAGAGCTCACATAAGGATATAAGAGTACTAAACCGTCACGACTAGTGATACAAGAAAAGGAACCAGGCTCCTTCCGTATTCTCAAGGTAGACAAGAAGAAACGTATTTTATCCTATTGGAAATAAGATTGGGATGAGGCCTGTTGATAGAAGGATGATATCTGCAAAACGGACTGAAATAGGTACAAGGAACAGGTCTTTTCATGAGACTTCGATGCAGTTAAGAAAATATCAAAGAAGTCTACAACAGGAGTAGAAAACAGATTCACTGTCTATGCCAGGATGGCCGAAGAAAGACATTATTCACCTTTTGTACAAGGAAAAGGACCCAAGCTAGTATGGGTTCCAAAAACTAATCTCTGATTACCTAGCAGGTGCAGTGAATGGGAGCAAGCAGAAAAAGTACTAAATCAAAGCTTGCTGAAGATACAGAGATGAGTCACATAAAAACTCCTTTCACTTGAAGCATTTTGGAAAAAGGGGGGGGGGGGGGGGAATTACAATTTAAGCAGATGAAGGGCAGTAACCAGACATATAGGCACTCAGATAGGGGGAAAATAAGGTTCAGTAACTATGGGAGATGAAGCTCAAGGATTGGCCTCGTGAGCATTGCAGAAGAAATAGGTTGAGGAACCTTTCGAAGAAATGGAAAAAGGATACGGGTGGAATAGGTAGTCAGAACAGGTTCAGACTCAAAGAAGCAGCAATTGTCAAATGACCTCAAAATTGAATATTCCTATGATGACTGTAAAAAATTGAGCTTCTGACAGTTGATAAAGGATTGTGATGAAGATTATGCTAAAAAGAATGATTGTGACAATCTTCCTTGAATGATCATGACAGTCTTCCCAAAAATATTGGCTTGAATCCTTGGTTCAGATAAACTTAGTACTTCAAAGTTGAAATCATAAAATATGTTACTCAGCGGTATATAATTGATTATGTGGGCATACCCTTACAGTTTTATGATCTCGAAATAGTTCTACAAAAGAATTTTGTCTCAACAACTAAGCTGAAGATCAAAATTTTGTCTCAACAATATGGTAAATCATTGTTATTTCAGCTCCAGTGGCCATGAGTAAAGTACTAAAAACTCAAATTGAACCTTAAGTAATCTGAATTAACTTTTTAATAATCCCAGCAGGTAGAAATGAACTGTGCATATATGTTGTTTGAATGCTAACCTGGTTTATTGTAAGAAAGTCATGGTATATAAGATGTACAGAACAGGTTACATAGTTGGAGTTTGTCATCATCAAAAAGGAGAAATTTTATTGGCATAAAGTCATGTGGGAAGTTTTGATGATTGACAAAGTGAAGGTTCAAGGAACAGAAACTAGGTCCATGTTCCATTACAACAAAGAAGCAGAGGCAAATGCAGGCACATGAACAAACAAGATGCAGTTATATATATATATGTGTGTCAGTGCGAAAGCAGGTGGAATGTAGAATAGAGAGACAATGAATAGTTCACATACATACGTACAGAGCAGGGGAGATGATGACTCAGTCAAGAAATAGAACAAATATGTAATCTGTTCTATACAAAGGTGTTATATCCCGTATTTTGTACATTGGGACAATCCGAGTTAACCACGAAAAGTTAGGGACAAGACTATTCCGGGATACGAAGTAGAGACTTTTAACCATGATTTTGTTTTAAGACATAAGTTGCTTATGATTTTGTTGGCATGGAATATTAAGGAAAATTTGGGGTTAAAAGTTAATTTTGGAAAGTTGAAAATTCATGACAAAAGGGCCATGTGGCCGTGTATTGTGTGTGGGCCATAGGGCCACTTGTGTTAATTATATATGTACACAAAAGATGACCAAGTCAATTATTTTCATCATCTTCCAACCTTAGAAAATTCAAGAAACTTGGAGAACACTAAAAAGAGGGTATTCGGCCATGGTAGAGAAAAATTGAGGTCCAAAAATAGTGATCAAAAAATTATTTTCTCCTAGAAATTCAACCAATTGGAGGGTCCTCTTTAACGTGAGATAGTTGTTGGAGTCAACAAACCGTTCGTTTTGTCGTTTGCAAACCCTAGCCAAGTTGTGAAGTAAGAGGAAAAGGTAAGGTTTAATCCTCTTTTTCATATGCTATGAATGATTTGTATATGTTGTAGTGTGTAGAAATGGATGGAAATCATGAAAGTATGATGTTGATGTTGTAGCCGTGTGTGTGTGTTGTGGCCGTGTATATGTGGTGTAGTGTAGGAGTGAAGAACTAATTTTATTTAGTATGTTTGGGATGTTGTGTTGTGGATTCTATAATGTAAAATGAAGATTTAATGATGCAAGTTGAAGGGTAATCGTTGGGGGGCTGTTTTTAGAAGCTAATGTGATTTGAATATAGTTTTAATATTATGAAAATGATATTGTTAACGTGTGGATTGTTGGTGTAGTTCATGAGTTTTGAAAGAAAGAAATGTGTTATTGTTGTACATGTTGAGTTGGGATGGTTTCGGGTGAGATGGTGTTTGGTTGGGTTATTTGGAATATTATGCGAATTGTTTGAAATGTTCTTGAATCTTATTTGAATGGTCTCGGATTAGTATTTGAACATGTGAGCGCTAATGTTGGCTTGAATGTTTGTAGTTGACTTGAATGTAAATGGAATGATGTTGAATTATATAGAAAATAGTTACTAATGTTAGAATGCGTTTTGAATTGATTGTTGATGTTGTTAATGTGGTGGTTGGTATTGTTGTTGAAGATTTGGCCGAGTTGAATTCTCGGGGTTGTGGTATTTATAGGGGAAATCTTTGCCCAAATTTCTGTAGAATTAAGTGCTAGTGTGGAATTGAATCCTAAGTGTCGCGGCTAATGTTTGGTATATAATGACGTTATTGTAGATCCTGAAAAGCCCAAGACTTGAGTTCGGATTAGCTTTGAGAGCGGACGAGGTATGTGAAGCTCACCTTTCTTTCTTTTGGCATGTCCTAGTTGTAATTAGGCTATGATACGAGCCTCGAGGCAACTCTATTCTTAAGGTCCGAGCATGCATATGAGCTTGTCCATTTCTTGATGTTCGCATTCTTAATATGGTTGAACCGTGGTCCTTAAGTCCTTTGTATGATTGGATTTCAAATGTTGCAAAAGAATTTTGGTTCTTAATGGACTCTATGTCTAATAATAGCCGTAACTTCCGTAGACAGAACCGGATCGCCTCGATATGCTCGTAGGAGATTCTGTAGCGTGTAATGACTATGTCTTCTATAGACGGGCTAGGATTGGGTGACGCTCGTCCGTGGGTCCCGCGACTTTTCTTTGTATAGTTATAACGACTTTTGAATGAACCTAACATGGCTATCATCCCGACCCCCGAGTATGATTACTTACTTATTGGTTGACTCTGAAATGAGATTTTATGCATATGATTTTGATACGTAACTATGATTTCTAAAGCCCTATTTGATATGTTCCCGAGTGACATCCGGAAGAAACTTGATTTGACTAATGTCTTGGCTTTTAAATGATGGTTTGTGTTGATTATTCTATTGAGTCTTTGTGAATGTTTTATTGCATATAGTTTCTCACGACTCTGCTCGTGCATTCTGTTATCACATCCTTCGCCGAGTCCCGGGCCGGTTATGTTATCGTGCGCACTATGCTATATCCGAAGTATAATGTGTATTCTGAAGTATGATGTGTATTCTGAAGTATGATGTGATACGAAGTATGATGTGTTACGAAGTATTATGTGATACGGAGTATGATGTGTTTGGAGATATGCAATATTCCGAAGTATGATGTGTTATGGCGCCAAAGATGGAGGGGCGACCATGTTCTGTCCGCCGGGTCCCATTACGGACCGCATGTGATATATGATATGATATATGATGACATGGTGATATATGATATGATATATGATGGCTTGATGATATGATAATTTTACTCACCGAGTCCCTCACTAGAGGGCCGGGTACGGTATATATGTATATGATGATATGATGGCTATACATGATGATTATATGATCTCACTACCGAGTCCCTCACAGGAGGGCCGGGACACGTTATATATGCCTATGTATATGATGATTACTTGCTTATGTCACTCAGTTCCATTATGGGCCGGATATGATACATGACACTGATATGCATGATTTGTATTTCAGGAGTAAGCATTTTGACATTCTGGTTATCATATTTGTCTTCTGTACCTCTTATGTACGATTTGTATGTCAGATGCAAGCACTTTGGTATTCTGGTTATTATGCTTACTTTCTGTACTCCTTACTTCGGTTATGACCTTATTTTTACGTATTCCATGCTTTGCATACTCAGTACATATTCCGTACTGACCCCCTTTCTTCGGGGGCTGCGTTTCATGCCCGCAGGTACAGACGCCCGTTTTGGTGACCCGCCAGTCTAGGATACCTACTCTGCTGCTTTGGAGTGCTCCCTTGTTCGGAGCCCACATTTTGGTACAGACACCTTTATTGTATATACTTATGTATATTCAGGGGTACGGCGGGGCCCTGTCCCGTCATATGATTCTGTTAATACTCTTAGAGGTCTGTAGACATATGTGGGTTGTAATTAGTTACCGTCCGGTTGTGTTCGTTTGATTTGTGTTTGGCGGCCCATCCGCCGTGGCAGCCTTGTTGGCTGCGTGTATGTATGCTTCGATATGTTATGTATAGTACGATAGCCTTGCCGGCTTCTGTGCAGTATATATGTTTGTATGCGACAGTTTGGAACCACGTCTGATCTTTATGTCTGTGTAAGTTGTTTGTATGCCGATTCTGGTTAATGAGTGCGTATGGGTGCCCAGCTCGGGCACTAGTCACGGCCTACGGGGTATGGGTGCCCAGCTCGGGCACAAGATGCAGTTATATATATGTGTGTCAGTGCGAAGGCAGGTGGAATGCAGAATAGAGAGATAATGAATAGTTCACATACATACGTACAGAGCAGGGGAGATGATGACTCAGTCAAGAAATAGAACAAGTATGTAATCTGTTCTATACAAAGGAGTCATCAAGTACAGTGATGAGCTAATGAAGAAGAATGATCACATGTCATCAGGTGCATTGGTTGAATGACCCAGTAGTGAGGAGAGGTGAAGTGATCCATACTCTGAAGAAAATATTCGGAAGGAAGAAATTGTTCAGCTACAAGAGTTTGCAGACAAAGCATATGAATCAGGTTAACAGAAGAACCAGGTCTGCAAACGTGTTCCATCATAGAGCCGGATAAAAATCAAAAGTCAAAAAGTGAGTCAGGATTGAAAGCATGATTTATTCTAGCAATGAATCAATGCATGTGAAGTAGACATACACAGAGCAACACATGATCAATGAAACATGTCTGTCAACATGTCCCGTCATCCATACCAAAAACGGACTCAAGAAGAAGTCAGAAGTATGAACATAACAAGGATGATGAAACAGTTTACATGAAAGGGATGATGAAACAAGGTTAAGAATATGTTCCATCCCAGACAGTGCAAAGATTAAGAGGCAGACGAACCAGGTGGAAGAAACAGGTTCATGAATATGTTCCAGGACAAGTCCTACAATAACTAGGATTTGCTGAATTATTGAAAGAACGTGGCGGTCAAGTATGAAAGATTTCTTGCCATATTTGTAGGGATTAGTAAGCCTCGTACACGTATAGGGAGCGGAATCCACAAGGCAAGAATACAAATACTACACAAACCTTATGTGTGTGTCATTGTCTGACTAGGAAAAGGTTTTATGTTTGCCGACCTGCGGAGCTTCAATGTTATAAATACCCAGGTCTTTCCAAGAAGAAGTTTACACACCCACAAAGAGAGAATTCAAAATACTGAGCGAAAAAGAAGTATTTAAGAATCTAGGGTTGCATCCCTATTACGCAAAGAATGATAGATTGAGCTATTTTGCTGAATAATGTTTCCCAATTCTGAAGTCTAGATTTGTGTATTAGGTTTGATTATCAAGTTGTATCTTTATCATCTTAATTAGAAGCATTAAAGTATATACAAACATGGTAACTCCAAGTAGGAAGTTTGCTACATAGAGATAGCTTGCTAGTCAGAGTTTGGGTAGCAAGGCTATTGTAGTTGGGATTACGTTGCAGAGTTTGTAACTTAATTTGCCGTTGGCTCACGTATTGTAGTAGAGTTTGGGGAAATTCCTACAAGTTTGTAGGTCATGGTTTTTATCACCTTTTATCATGACTTAAACCCACCCTAGATGTGATCGGCATCCGATGTCATGAACAACATCGGAAGAACCTTATTATATATGGAAAATGTTTAATACTTTCAAATCAGCGATTGTCAAATAAGTAAGAGACACACCCTTAGCAAATATCTAAGACAAAGTCATGTTCATTAAAATAAAACAGTGGAAGTCTAAATCCATACTTAAATAATACGTGGCAACGTGCCCTAATAATCATGGAAATACATCCATAACACTACCCATAGTTCAACAACCATCTTAGGAGCTTCTACAAAATAAAGAGTGTCTAAATTCTTGGGACGTAGCCCAACAATCTAAGTAAATGAAATATAATGTAGAGAGGTGCCCCACGAACAAACCTGTGGGCTCCCCTAAAGATATTGAGACGTAGCAAGTTCCCCTAAGTGGTCAGCGCGTCATGAACCTGCTCTTCAATGTTACCTATCATACTACCAAAAATAACAACGGTATGCCTGAGTACTGGGTACTCAGTGAGTGTCTTCGGGACAATAGTTAATAGCAAAATTATGTAATAAAGATAAGTGTAACAATTTCAATAAAAACAATTTGAAATCCAATGACACGATAAACCATCAACTTTATAACCATCAAAGGAACCATTAAGATACATATATATCTTTTCCAATCCATTGTGCCGTAAATTACAATTTGAGTCTTTCATTTGGAGTTCAATGTCATCAACAAGCCACTTACAGGCAAACAAGCTCATTATTGTCAACAAGCCACTCATAAGAAACAAAGATACAAAACAAGCCACTCACAGGCAACCAAGGTATAACACATGCCAATACAGGCCCAAGTCAATAAAATGAAGGGATGACCAGGTAAGGTTCCCTAAACAGCATAGAAGCACCACACCGAGGTAATTTGACCCACGATGACTGTCCTTCCTATCGAATAGCTAGGCGAATACCACATTGAGGTGTGTAACCCTCAATGACCACTCTTCCTCCCGAATGGCTTGGCTAACCCCACTAGGATCCATAGTGACTGCCCTTCCTCACGAGTAGCTAGGCCAAACAAAAACAATATAAATAATGGCAAAAGAGCCGAATCACAATCCTAGCATAGAAGCTGAATCACTCAAATAATGGCATGGAAGCCAAATCACAAGTCATATCATGATAATCACATTATTCATTAAGGATTATGTTCATCATCCCATTATAGGGGTATATCAAATCATTTAATTGCTAGAAAATCGTGTTCACTTCTTTAAACAACTTTCAAGTTCAACCCAATCCATTATAGAGCATTCACACGAGATAGTTTTCATGACCCAACCGGAGGGCCATGACGGGCACCCGGTGCTAACCCACCCGAGCACCTCTTATCGTACATTCACATTCACATCTAGGTGAGCCACATGGCCTCCGCGTGATTTCTATACATCAACAATACTAATCTCATTGGGCAATAACAAATGTATATCATCATCAACAACTATGCCCATATACGTATACATAAGCCAACGAGGCTAACAAAATGATATACAAAATATAAGCCGACAAGGCTAAAAGACATCTAACCATACACTACTGTCTACGAGCCTCTAAAGAGTAACATCATAAAGACGGGACAAGGCCCTGCCATGCCCAAATGCATGTACACAAAAGAATAATAACAACAGCTACAGCTTTAGGTCAAATGGAGCTCCTCTATGCAGTCTCTGAGCAAGTAATATATGGATCGAGTCTATCTCCCTGTCCACCTGCGGGCATGACACAACGTCCACAAACAAAAGGTCGTCAGTACGAATAATGTACTGAGTATGTAAAGCATAATCAACAGAATAAAGGAGACATAGTAAATAACATAAGATAGAGAAGTCAGAGAATGAAAGAGCTATGTATACCTCTAGCGACATTCGTCATATTTACTTACCCTCTTTCTAATGGGAAACTTCCATTTCATACATTCATACATTTAGAAGTATCATACCCGACCATAGAGGTTCGGTGTCTTGCATACCTAACGATGATAAGGTTCGGTGTTATACGTATCTCGCCCTACCAAGGCACAGTGTCATCCGTACCCAACTGCAGTGGTGTGTGCGCGATAGGTATCATACCCGGCCATATTAGCTCGGTGTTACATAATAGTTATACATACTTAGAAACGTGTATCCATAAGTATCATCAACATCATCACCATCATCGTTTTCGTCACATCTATCCATAGGGGATCAACTACCATATAAGGGGGGTAATAGTATCATTAAAGTATCGAGAATCATTAGCTTTAGTAATTTTAGATATAGAGTCATTTGAAAGACATCATGGAACTCATGAGAGGGTATATAGCAAGGAATCATGCCTTAATGAAAAATGGGTTAGCCTTACATACCTCTTTGTCCTCTTAACAACTTAACGTTCACCGTCGAAGCTTTGACAATCTACGTTTAGAAGGATTCATACCATAGTTAAGCCTTAATAATACTCTTAAATTCAAACTAGAATAATTCATGATCTAATGAAAATTGGGCAGCATTTCCCCTATCTCGTCAACTTCCACCATATTAGAAAACAATACCCAAACATCCATAATAATATCCACGATATCATAATCAAGTAATCACATTCCATTAAGTCTTCAAAATTTATCCTCATGTTCAACTTATACTAACAACTTCACATCCAACCTTAGCACATTTTCATACAATGCTTCCTCATCACTTTTACTACCTTCCATAACAAGATTATTCCCATATCATACTAAGAATCATGACTCAGGTTAGCTTACTACTCAAAAACATCATAAAAGCTACATTTAGACCTCATTTTCTACTTCCTTCTCCTACCCAAGTTGTTCAAAAACCAAAAATTCTTGATAACATGAAATAAGCATGAAAACTAACCTTTTATCTCATAAGAATGGACTTTAGAGCAAGTTATCAACTTGTGAGAAAACCCTACTTTCAATGCCCAAGAATTTCTTATTGCCTACTAACCCTAGCAAGACTTCTAGCACATTGATACCTTGATTGTTGCCTCTTGATCTTTGTTTTCTCTTGGGTTAGAGTGGACTATGCTTGGACAACGGTTTGAAGCTCTCAAGACTTGTGAAAATGTGAGAAATGAAATAAAAGAACAAGGGTCATCAATTTATACAAAAATTAAAAAGTTGCCCGATAGACTTATACGGTCCGTATAAGTGGACCGTATAACACCACCATGAAAATAACCCTTTCTATAAGGGTCATGTTATATGGACCCCCTTTTTACGGACTGTATAAAGTTATACAGACCGTATAAGTGGTCGTATAACTCACAGTTATTCGAAACTTTCTCTCGTTGATTCGTTTGACTTCCAATCCTCGTGGAACCTTCTTGGCACTTACATAACACTTCATTTACCATACAATGGGCCCTATGGAAGCCCCTCAAGACATTACCAAATTAATATTAGCTCAATTATAGTAAAAACCTTTCCGAACACGACTTACATTTTACTACTTTCAACAAACTAGATTTTGCATATTCATACAACTTTGAAATCTTATGGTGTGCACTTTAAGCTATCTAATACTTCCCTTAATCTCGTAAGCTTTTCATAATCACCTTAGCTCACGTTAGTCCATTCACAAGACAACAAATCCAAAATTTTCGAGGTGTAACATTCTTTCCCCCTTAGGAACATTCGTCCCCGAATGATTGGTTCCTGGGGATTCTATAAAAAATTTGCCCGAGTTTCCCCTATAATATGGCACTACCATCCTGTCACAGCAACCCAAAATACATCGCCTCACAGGGATACAACAACATCATCAATAACCATGGCCACACATGACCAGGAAAGCATCAAGGAAAGCACTACATACCTGAAGATAATGGCATCTCTGCCTGAGCTTCGTCTGAGGGTGGAAATAAATGGGGGTACCTGAACATCATGTCTTCTTCTGCTTCCCAAGTTATTTCCTCTCTATTATTATTCCTCCATAAAACTTTAACTGAAGCTATATCTTTGGTTATGAGTCTCCGTACTTGCCTATCTAGAATGGCAATGGGAACTTCTTCATAAGAAAATTCTTTGGTAACCTGGACATCATCTTCTGGTACAATCCTGGAAGGATGTTCGATGCACTTATGAAGCATCGATACATGAAAAACTGGGTGAACTGACTCCAAATCAGGAGGTAGATCTAATTTGTAAGCCACTTGGCCTACCTTGCGTACAATCTCAGAAGGGACTAAGCTTGCCCTTCTTGCCAAATCTCTTGACGTCCTTCGTGGGCGACACCTTCAAGAATACCTAATCTTTCACTTGGAACTCTAAGTCCCTTCGACGATTATCTGCATAGGATTTTTGATGACTCTGAGCTGTTAATAATCGATCTTGTATAAGCTTGACTTTCTCTATAGCTTGCTGGACCAAGTCTGGTCCTATCAATTTAGCCTCTTCTACTTCGAACCACCAAATTGGAGATCTATACTTGCGCCCATATAAAGCCTCATACGGAGCCATTTGGATGCTAGGATGATAACTGTTGTTATACCCAAATTCAATAAGTGGTAAGTGATCATCCCAACTACCTCCAAAATCCAATACAAATGCCCGTAGCATATCCTCAAGCGTCAGGATGGTACGCTCAGCTTGCCCATCCGTCTGTGGGTGAAATGTCGTGCTAAGACTCACCTGAGTCCCCAAACCTTCTTGGAAAGTTTTCCAAAAATTGGCTGTAAATTGAGTCCCTCTATAGGAGATAATAGATACTGGAACACCGTGAAGTCGCACTATCTCTTTAACATAAAGCTTTGCATAATCTTCTGCTACATACGTAGTTCTGACCGGTAAGAAATGAGCTGACTTCGTGAGTGTATCCATAATCACCCATATAGAATCATACTTACGTCGAGAACGGGGTAAGCATGAAATGAATTCCATGTTAATTACTTCCTATTTCCAAGTTGAAATCTCCATAGCTTGCAACAATCCAACAGGCTTTTGGTGCTCAATTTTCACTTGCTGACAATTAGGACATTGGGCCACGAATTTCGCTATATCTTTCTTCATCCCATTCCACCAATACATAGATTTAAGATCATGGTACATTTTCGTTGCTTCGGGGTGAACAGAATAACGGGAACAATGGGCTTCTTTTAAAATCTGTTGATGTAACCCTGCAACATCGAGAACACACAACCTGCCTCGACATCGGAGAACTCCATCTCCCGAAATCTCGAAGGATGACTCCTTCTTCTGAGGGAGTGTACTCCTATAATGAATTAGCATAGGATCCTCGTATTGACGCTCTTTCACTTCAACTACTAGTGACGAGACCACTGAATTTTGAATGGTAGCTCCCATACTACCTGAGTCCACTACTCGAACTCCTAGGCTAGCTAACTGATGGAGCTCACGAGCTATCTCTCTTTTCTTTGGCTGAACATCGCATAAACTTCCCATGGATCTATGGCTAAGAGCATCAGCCACAACGTTCGCTTTCCCAGGATGATATAGGATGTTAACATCATAATCTTTCAACAACTCTAACCATCGCCTTTGCCGCAAATTCAATTTCTTCTGCTTGAAAATATACTGGAGGCTCTTATGATCTGTATAAATATCAACATGGATGCCATACAAATAATCGCTCCACATCTTCAATGCATGAATCACTGCAACCAATTCAATATCATGGGTTGGATAATTTCTTCTCATGTTTGCGAAACTGCCTTGAGGCGTAGGCAATCACCTTACTATGCTGCATCAATACACTTCCTAATCTAATGCCCGAAGCATCACAATAGACAACATAGCCTTCTGGTCTTTCTGGAAGTGTCTAGATCAAGAAGTTAATCTATTCTTTAGCTCTTGGAAACTACGTTCACAAGCATCGTCGTCCATTGAAATTTAGCTAATTTCTGGGTTAACTTCGTGAGTGGGGCAGAGATAGAACAAAATCCTTCTACAAACCTCCTGTAATAACCTGGTAAGCCCAGAAAACTACGAACCTCCGTAGGTGTTGTAGGTCTTGGCCAAGTCTTCACGGCCTTAATCGTTTGGGTATCTACCCGAATACCATTGGCTAAAATAACGTGCCCCCAAAAGGTCACTGAGTTCAACCAAAACTCACACTTCACAAATTTTGCAAATAACTCTCGAGTCCGGAGAACCTTAAGGACGGTACGCAGATGATCCTGTCACGACCCGGCTAGGGCCATGACGGGTACCCGGGGCTAACCACCGAGCACCACTCGTTCTATTACTCATTCTGTGTACAGTCGTATTTCTAATGTTCATAATCGTAGGAAGCCCATTTTCATTTGAAACATATTCACCTTTATATACATAAGCCCTTTGGCTATCAAAATAATGCATATATACACGTGGAAAATCATGAGACCATACTACCCACACATACGTATCTACGAGCCTCTACTATAGTACTAGACATATGGACGGGACAGGACCCCGTCGTGCCCAAAACATATATGTACACAAAATAATAAACCAATGGTACCTCCGGAACAATGGAGTGCCCTCAAAGTCTGCTGGTAGCTCCTATGAATCTAGGTCGCCTCCCTGTCTACCTGTGGGCATGAATACAACGTCCAAAGAAAACGGACGTCAGTATGAACAATGTACTGAGTATGTAAGGCGTGGATAATAACATGATAAGAGCATGAGGGATAGCATAAGATAAAAGAACTGTTCATTTCTCATAAAGATACACTTGTTACATCCATATCTTACATATGCAATAACTTACGATGTAGTACAGCCACGTACCCGGCCATATAGGCTCAGTATCACTCGTACTCGGCCCTCCCGGGACTCGATAATATCCGTACTCGGCCCTCCCGGGACTCGATGCTATCCATACTCGGCCCTTCCGGGACTCGATGCTATCCGTACTCGGCCTTCCAGGACTCGATACTATGCATACATACATACATACATATATACATATATACATACATAAAAATACATAAATGAAATCAACATCATCCTTAGCATTATCATACATCTATCATTAAAGCATACATTAGAACATTGAAGGCAACTATGGCGATGTAGGGGTGACATGAGGTCGTGGACCCCCAATTACATTATGGAGTAATCATAATCATCATATCTCACCTTGAAGGGACTAACGTTTTAAGGTGAGTGTACATAAGAAAAAGCATCAATGGAACCATACTTATAATCATTAACTTCATGGGCATCATATCTCACTTTAGGATTCTTTAGACTTAAACTCATCATCATCATCATTTATCATACTCGGTGTCTTATCTCTTTTCTTTATCTTGTACATATGTAGCTCCTTATAGTCATAGACTCATAATTTCCGTTATGTAGAAAGATCATGGGAAAATGGGAAGATTCATGCCATAGGAGGCATGCCTTAGAAAGAAAGGACTAGCATCATAAGGTGGGTCTAGCAACAAGGAATAATATCAAAGAATCGTATGAAGGTCATTAGCTTCGTAATAATATCATATCATGAGCTTTAGGTCTCTAGACTTGGGCTCATCATCATATTCATAACATATCTCTTAACTTTATCTCATGAGAGCTCTTTATATAACGTAGACTCATCATTTCCGGTATATGCATATATGTAGAGAAGTCATAGAAAGATAGGAAGATTCATACCATAGAGTCATGCTTTAGAAAGAAGGGACTAGCCTTACATACCTTTTTCGTTTAACAATTCTATCGCTTGATTGTTCTCCTTCGATGCTCGCGTTTCTACCTTCAAGAAAGTTCGTATTAACATTAGCTAATCGATTATAAGAACGTGCTTACTAAAGCTAGAGAAAATCGGGCAGCATCTCCTTTGTTTATACAACTTTGCCCATATTCCATATCAACTCCCAAACATCCATAACAACATTCACAATATTATAAGCAACAATCATCAATCATTTACATTATCCACATTTCACAATTTCACTTCAATTCCCCCCATAATCATGGTCATAGTTCACTATCGCGTTTTCTCACATATAATGCTTATCCCATATTCTAAATGTTATTCATAACATACTTACAATCACAACATATCAATATTCATGACTCATTCCAAACTACTACTCAAAATGTCACTATTCTTACATTCATGACCCATTTTCTATTTCCTTCCACAATCCAAGTGTTTCAACTTTTCAATACCTCGAACAACATGGAAATACCATAAAACTTGCCTTAGATAATGGAATAATAAGCCTTGAGTGGAAATAATCTTCTTGCACCAAAACCCTACTTCACTTCCATTGGAATTTCTTGGCTTAGATGAACTTCAATGAGTTTCACACACTTATTTTTGTTGGTTTGATGAAGCTAATCACAAATCTCTCTTGAGTTCTTGTGGATGAAGAGTGGAGAGGGTTCTAGAGGATTCTTAAAGTGTGAAGAGGAGGAATGAAATAAATTGGATGGGGTTGGGTCCTTATATCATTTTTAAAAATCTGTCCCGACACCAATCTACGGACCAACATACTGTCCGTATCTTTTATACCGACCGTATGTCTGGACCGTATGTTTGGTCCAGTGAAGGTCCTCATTCTGGGCAGAACATACGGCCAGACATACGGCCAGTATGTTTTATACGGCCAGTATGTTGGACCGTATGTTGCCCAACTTTCCGGGATTCGTTCTTGTCGACTCGTTTCACCTCCAATCCTGATGGAACCTTCTTGACACTTGTTTAACACCTCAATACCAATCTAAGGGACATTATAACTCTTCTCCAAAAATTCATTAAGCCATCATTAATTTGATACTCGTAAATCTCTTCCGATACATAACGTATACCTTGCCTTTCTTGGCAACTTTCTTCCCTCACCTCAAATGTCTTTGAAATCTCGATTAGGATCATCAAATGCTATTTCTTACTTATCAAAACATCGTATTTGTTGTGCCCTTCGTTAGTCTATTCACTGAACGTTAACGGGAAATTTTTTGAGGTATAACAGATCCGCATATTCTGCCTCAGACCTAGAATATACCAGGATATCGTCAATGAACACGATCACAAATAAGTCTAGAAAAGGCCTGAAAACATTGTTCATCAAATCCATAAATACTGCCGGCACATTAGTTAGCCCAAATGACATTACCCGGAATTCAAAATGGCCATATCTTGTTCTGAAAGCCGTCTTAGGAATATCTTTCTCTCTAACTCTCACCTGATGATACCGGATCTCAAATCTATTTTTGAAAACCACTTGGCACCCTGCAATTGATCAAATAAATCATCAATCCTTGGGAGAGGTTATTTACTCTTAATTGTCACCTTATTCAGTTGTTTGTAGTCGATACACATCCGTAAGGAGCCGTATTTCTCCCTTAAAAACAACACGGGTGCTCCCCACGGGGAAGAACTAGGCCTAATAAAACCTTTCTCAAGCAAGTCCTTCAATTGGTCCTTCAACGCTTTTAACTCCGCGGGAGCCATACTATAAGGAGGAATAGATATGGACTTTCTATCCAGTAGCACATCAACAGCAAAATCAATCTGCCGCTCAGGAGGGAGGCCTAGAAGCTCATCCGGGAATACATTCGGAAACTCATTCACTACGGGACAGACTGAAGAGTTGACGATTCAGCTTCTACATCTTGAACCCGAACATGATGGTAAATACAACCTTTAGCGATCATTTTCCTCGCCTTGAGATAGGAAATAAACCTACCTCTCGGGGACGCTATATTTCCTTTCCATTCCAAAACTGGTTTTCCCGAAAACTGGAAGCAGACCATCTTCGTTCTACAATCAACATTGGCATAGCAAGAAGCCAACCAATCTATTCCCATAATAACATCAAAGTCCATCATTTTCAACTCATGTTAATCAGCCATAGTACAATGATCACAAATCACAACTATACAATTTCTATATACACGGCTAGCTATTAACGGTTCACCAACGGGTGTCAATACCTCGAAAGATTTGATTGACTCTGGCTTGACCCTAAATCAAACCGTAATATATGGAGTAACATACGACAGTGTGGAGTCAGGATCTATCAAAACATATACATCATGAGAAAATATCGATAATATATCTGTCACGACATCAGGGGAAGACTCAAGATGCCGGCGTCCAGCCAAAGTGTAAATATGGGGCTGAGGACCACTAGAACAGGGAGCTCTGCCCCAACCTCTACCATGGGTGACCGACGCCTGTGAACCTTGCCGGCAAGGCGTATAGATGATGAAGACCCGGCTGCCGACCCTGAAGGCTGGACTCTACCCCTTCCACCAATCGAGAGGCAGTCACGCATGATATGGCCTGGCAGACTGCACGTATAGCAAACATCTGAGCCTAATCGACACTGGCCCCAATGTAGCTTCTCACACTGAGAACATCGTGGCATGGGTGGCCTTGCCTGACTCGAATTGCCTCTGAAATGAGAACTTGAAGCCCTGAAATTCTGACTCGGCCAGGAATAAATAGATCTATCAAATCTCCGGCCTATAAATCATGGAGGCGCACTAGTCATAGGATGGCCTAAATGCCGTGAAAACTGCTGTCTTTGCCCTTCACTAAACTCGCCAGTCAGACCCGAAGATCTAGCCCTCTTGTTATAACCTCTATCAAACTCATGCTCACCTTTTGGCAGTTGCTGGCTTTCCTCCAAATTCTGGGCATGGGCTTGAATGCGAGAAATATCCATATTTTCCTGAAGAGACGCAGTCAAGTACTTTTCCATCAAATGTGGCCGTAGGCCTCCCACAGATCGGTGCACTTGGTTCCCCATATCCGCTACCATGGCCGGAGCATACCTAGCTAAAGAATTGAAGCGGAGACTATACTCTAAGGCACTCATACTTTCTTGCCTAAGATTCAAGAACTTGTCGGCTCTAGCCCGCCGAACCTCTGGAGGCAAGTAATGTCGGAGGAAAGCATTCACAAATTCTTGCCATACCGGGGGAGGTGCATCAATTCCCCTTGAAGACAACCAAACCGTATACCAATGAACCGCGACATCCTGCAATCTATAGGATGCTAACTCTACTGATTCAATGTTTGAAGCATGCATTAACCGAAGTTCCCTCAACATCCCATCAATAATGTTCTGAGGGTCCTCATCCGGCTTTGACCCGAAGAATTTCGGAGGGTTCAAGCTAATAAAAGCACGGGCCCTTGCACTCACAGCCCTATCACCTTGACCCGTACCTTGCCGCTGGGCCTGAGCGGCAACTAATTGAGTGAGCAAATGAATAGCCTCTTTCACATCTTGGCCTGAAGCATCGGGTGGAGGAGATGGGGCTGAGGCTCCCTCATGCTTCTCTAAAGCTGGTAGTGAGTGGGAGGATCTAGACGGAACCTCATTCTGGGATTCATCCCCCTCTATAATTGGTGGCGGTATTCTTTCGGCCCACTTTTCTGCCACCGTCTTACCAGTTAGGGTCCAAACCATTCGGGATACGAGTCGAGACTTTTGACCTTCGATTTTATTTTGAGACATAAGTTGTTCATGAATTTGTTGGTATGGAACACTTAGAAAAATTTGGGACCAAAATTGGAATTAGTGGAACTTGAAAATCATGCATTTTCCATGGTCTTAGCCGTGTGGAATTGGAGTGGTGCCCCATTTTGTGTTCAATTCTAATTGCTCCAACACATTGGTGTGGGCCATAGACACATGTACAAGTCTTGCTAGTATACAAAAGATGACTTCTAAGTCATCCAAGTTCATTTCTCAACACTTAGAAAAATTAGAAGTTGAAGAACCCACAAAAGGAGGCTCTCGGCCAACCCAAGAGAAAAATCAACTTTCATTCAAGCCCTTCCAAAATTATTTTGTTGATGCAAACCCACTATTTTGAGGTCCCTAAGTAGCGTGGAAGTGTCGTTGGAGCGATCAACCCGCTAGTTTTCATTATCGCAAACCCTAGCCTCTTGTGGAGTTGAAGAAGAAAGGTAAGAATCAATTATGTTTTATGTGTTATAAAGGTTGTATGCATGTTGTAGTATGTTAAAATGGATGAATATCATGAAAAATAATATGTTGGAAGTGAGTTGTGTGCATGGTGTTCTAGCCGTGCAAATGGGTGTGTGTTGTGTGGTGTTGAAGCTATGAATTAAAGCTTAGTTAGTATGTTATGATCATTGTAGGGTGAAGAATGAATGAGAATCATCAATATGTAGATATGTTGTGTTGGCCGAAAATGATCATGGAATATGACAAAGAGCGCATTAATATTGCTTAATGTTTTAGTCGTTGTCGTTATGAATTCTATGTTGGAAATGAATGTTTAATGACTCAAATTGATGTTGTAATTGTCGCGGACTGATTTGGAGGTTGTTGTATATTTAATGTAATTTGTATATTGATGAGAATAGCATTGTTAGAATGTGAATTGTGGATGCAAATCATGATTTGAAAACGAGAAATGTGTTAAAGTGAGGTTCTCGGGTTTGGGGGCTGATTTCGGGTGAATTGGAGAAATTGTTGGATTGTTGGAAATGTTATATGAATTGCTTAGAATGTCTTTAAATATTGTTGGTATGGGTTCGGGTTAGTATTTGAATGTATAAGCGTCGATGTTGGCTTGAAGGTAAGCCGTTGAATTGAATTTATGAATGTTGTTGAATGATGGAAAAGAGAGTTATTATTGTTGTATTGCCTTTCGGATTGATTATGGATGTTGCTAGGTTGGTTGTTGTTGTTGTTGTTGATTGATTTGGCCGAGTTAAATTCTCGGGGTGGCCTATTTACAGGGGAAATGCCGCCCAAATTTCTGTAGAATTAAGGGCGAAATTGGAATTAAATGCCCAAAATGTCTCTAGCTAATGTTTGGCATCTTATGGCTTATTTGTAGACCTTGGGCAGCCCGAGACGTAGGTTGGATTTAGCTTGAGTTTGGATCATATTGGAGAGCGTTTGAGGTATGTAAAGCAACCTTCTTTCTTTGGCATGCCTTAATTAAAAATAGGCTATGACACGAACTTCGAGGAAACTCTATTCTCGCAATCCGAGCATGTCTATGATACGCACTTGTTTCTTGATATTCATATGTTGATGTTATGAAATATTGATCCTTTGTCCTTGGAATTATTGATTTGTAAAGGTTGCATGAAAGTTTGGTTTTTAAAGAGTTTATTCTTTAACGATTCAAAAACTACAAACGCCCATAACTTTCACGCTTAAAAGCTCGGATTGCCTTGAGATTTTCGTAGAAGGTTGTATGATGTTAGACGAGTATGTTTTCCATAGGCGGGCCCAGCTCGGGTCTACACTCGTCCGTGGGTCCCGCGACGTTCCTTTATGTAATTTCGACAACTTTTGAAAGAAAATGTTGTAATTATTATTCCGACTTCAAATATGACTATCTTATTTATATTTTGGATTTATGACAAGGATTTTATGCATATGATTCCTCACGACTCCGCTCGTGCATTCTCGTTATATCTTTCGCCGAGTCCCGGCCGGTTCGTTGTTGTCGTGCGCACTATGATATACTCCGGTGTTATGCTATGTGTTATGGTTCACCGAGCCCCTCGCTCGAGGGCGGGTTCCGCTTATATTTGGTGTTATGCTTGTGTTTGGCGTTATGCCGTGTATGATATGTGACGGGGATACGGAGATTTGAAACTTTTCGGCGTTATCCGTGTTATGGCGCCATCGACAGCGGGCGACCATATTTTCCGTGCCCTATGCATGATTTATATTTTAAAGTAAACATTTTGATATTTTGGAAATGCACTTACTTTCCGTATTTCTATTTCGATTATGACTCGATTTGTATTTACATTTTCTCGCTTTGCATACTCGGTACATATTTCGTACCGACCCCTTTCTTCGGGGTCGCGTTTCATGCCGCGTGTACGGACGCACGGTTTGGTGATCCAATTGTCTAGGACACCCTCTCTGCGTGTTTGGAGTGCTCCCTCTTTTTTCGAGCCTATATTTTGTATATATATTCGTTCGTTGCATTGTATATATTTGTTCAGGGGTACGGCGGGGCCCTGTCCCGTCATATTATTCCGTTAGTCTGTTTAGAGGTCTGTGGACATGTATGTGGGTCAGGCCTATTCTGTACAGGTGTGTTTGTATATATTACGTTCTGGGCGATCCCATTCGCCGTGGCAGCCTCGTCGGCTTGCATTTGTATATGTTTTGGGCCGTTGTGCCATTTGATAGCCTTGTCGGCTTCTGATATATATATGGCTGCGTTTGAGATATTTTTGCGATAGTTTGATATGATCTGAGACAGCGTTTGATATTTGTGTCTGTATAAACCGTTTGTATGTGATTCGGATCCGACGATTGTGTTTGGGTGCCCAAATCGGGCACTAGTCACGGCCTACGGGGTTGGGTCGTGACAGAAGTGGTATCAGAGCGGTTCGTCCTCGGAATGTCCACAGACCGTGTCTAGTAGAGTCTTGTTTATCGGTGTGTTGTGCACCACATCTATAAACGAGGAGGCTACGAGACATTTAGGATGTTGTCTTCTTTCTTTCGATCTTAGATCGTGCGATAGTAGCCGTGTTATCGGGATGACTCTTTTTCGACGAAATGTTATGTTTTCGCCGATGCCTCCGAGGAAGGCCACGGCGCCCGAAGGGCAAGTCTACGTAGCGGCGGGTGAGACTAGCCGAGCCCGGATGACTACTAGGGCTCGTGCTCAGATTGAGCCAGAGATTGTGCCTCCGACGGCTAGTTCGCTACGCCGCCGATCGGAGGGATTTGGAGCGACCCACACCGCGACACGGGGCGGCTCCACCGCCGGCTCCCGCGGCACCGCACTTGTACCTCCGGTCCCCCGGCCGAGGGGCGGATGATGGGACCTACGAGAGGCGGGCCCGGTTGTTGACTCGGTTGGTAGCGGGGCGAGTCCACGAGCGGGGGAGAAGGGAGGATCGTGTGACAAAGCGCGATAGTCACACGGGGCCCGTGATTTTCTACTTTGTGGGCCACCGAGTTCTTCGGGTCAAAGCCCGCGAGGACCCTCATGAGTTCATCCGACGGATGCGGCGTACCACCTGCGGTTGATTAGTGCTTCCGAGACGAGTCGGTTGAGATGGCGTCATACCGGTTGCACGATGTAGCGACTAACCGGTATGAGTCGTGGATGCTGTCCCAGAGGCGAGGTGCCCCTCCGGCCGTATGGGGGGCGAGTTTACGAGAGGCCTTCCCGGCCCATTTTTCGCCTCCCGAGGTACGGCGAGCCGAGTGGACGATTCTCGCCTGTTAAAGCAGAGGGGCAGGCCAGTCCGGGAGTACAGTTTAGAGTTCGATTCGCTGGCGAGATATGCGCCTACATATGTTGCTGACATGACTGACCGGATGCACCGATATATAGTGGGGCTGGACCAGTACTTTGTTGACAGCTGCTTGGTGTTGGCGGCCCAGACCGGTATGGATATTGCCCGTATACAGGCCCATGCCCAGGGCATGGAGGACCGACGCAGAGGGCGCCAGCCGGATAGGGTTGATGACAGGGGCCGCCCCAAGAGGGCTAGATCGTCCGGGTATTCCGGGGATTTTCGAGGCGGGCGGCCTCATCGGCCAGCAGAGCGATATCCTCCCCGGCCAAGACGGGGCACACCCCCGCGGTTTACCGGCCGGAGATCGAGGGTGCGGGTTATTCGGGGGCCGCCGAGCTCCGGCATTTTCAGGCTCACAGTTGGACAGAGGTTCCAGCAGTCAGATGAGACCACCCAGACCTCCGTGTTCCCACTGTGGGAGACAGCACCCTGGAGAGTGCTTTCGAGCTACCGGTGCGTGCTTTACTTGCGGCCGTCAGGGCCATCTGATGAGAGATTGTCCGGTTAGAGGTGGTGCAGGCAGCGCAGCTCGCCCACCGGTCGGCCCGGTGGTTCATCTTCATCCTCGGTATCTATGCGCCCGCGGGGCGAGGTATGCCGCATCGCCGGGCCGAGGCGGGGGTCGTGGTGGAGTTCTGGTTCTAGCGGTCCTTCGAACCGCATTTATGCATTAGCCACCGACGGGACCGGGAGGCGTCGCCTAATGTCGTCACGGGTATATTCGGTTTTCTCTCGAGATGTGTATGCACCGATTGATCCCGGTTCTACATTATCATATATTTCTCCCCTTGTTGCTAATAAAATTGGGATAGAATCCGAGCCGATAGAGCCCTTTGAGGTAGCTACACCGAAATGTGGGGATTCTCGTTATAGCCGTATTTATAGAGATTGTTCAGTGATTATCTGTGGCCGCTGTACTAAGGCGGATCTGGTAGAGTTAGATATGACTGAGTTTGACGTGATTATGGGTATGGATTGGCTAGCTTCTTGTTACGCTAATGTTGATTGTCAAAAGAAGATAGTCCGTTTCCAATTTCCAGGGGAACCAGTTATAGAATGGGCAGGTAATACAGCATCGCCGAGGGGTAAGTTTATTTCATACCTCAAGGCAAGGAAAATGATCAGAAAAGGCTATATTTATCATCTGGTTCGTGTTCATGATTTAGAAGCAGAGGCTCCGACTCTTCAGTCAGTTCCAGTGGTTAATGAATTCTTGGATGTATTTCCAGATGAGCTTCCAGGTCTTCCCCCCGAGCGGGAGATAGAGTTTGCTATTGATTTGTTGCCAGATACTCAGCCTATCTCTATTCCTCCGTACAGAATGGCACCGGTAGAATTGAAAGAATTAAAGGGAGCAGTGAGAGAGATTTATTGGAGAAGGGCTTTATTAGGCCCGTACATCACCCACAGGGAGCGCCGGTATTGTTTGTGAGAAAGAAGGATGGATCGTCGCGGATGTGCATTGATTACCGGTGAATAAGGTAACCATCAAGAATAAATATCCCCTCCCCGGGATTGATGATTTGTTTGATCGGTTGCGGGGTGCCAGTGTTTCTCGAAGATAGACCGCGGTCGCTATCATCGTGTACGGGTACGAGAGGCCGATATTCCCAAGAGATAGCATTCAGGACCCGATATGGGCACTATGAATTCAGAGTGATGTCTTTTGGGCTGACTAATGCCCCAGCAGTATTTATGGACCTGATGAATCGGGTATTCAGACCGTTCCTGGATATGTTCGTGATTGTGTTTATCGATGATATCCTGGTTTATTCTCGATCAGAAGCAGAACATGCAGATCATTTGAGGACGGTACTTGGCACACTTCGGCACCAGAAGCTGTATGCTAAATTTTCTAAGTGTGAATTCTGGCTGACTTCAGTGGCGTTTCTGGGGCATATTATTGGGGCTGATGGCATCCGGGTGGATACCCAGAAGATTGAGGCCGTAAAGAATTGGCCTAGGCCTACGACGCCGACAGAGGTGCGTAGTTTTCTGGGGTTGGCCGGTTATTACAGGAGATTCGTAGAGAAATTTGCTTCGATTTCAGCGCCTTTGACAAGGCTACTCAGAAGGGAGCAAAGTTCCGGTGGTCGATGCTTGTGAGCGTAGCTTCCGATTCTTCGAAAGAGAAGTTGACTACAGCTCCAGTTCTGACTCTTCCCGAGGGTCCAGATGGGTATGTGATTTATTGTGATGCCTCCGGTATTGGTTTGGGGTGTGTGTTGATGCAGCACGGCAGGGTGATAGCTTATGCTTCCCGGCAGCTCAGAAAACATGAAAAGAATTATCCTACTCACGATTTGGAGCTGGCCGCGGTTATTCATGCTTTGAAGATGTGGAGACATTATTTATATGGTGTTCACGTTGATATTTATACAGATCATAAGAGCCTCCAATACATCTTTAAACAGAAGGAGCTGAACTTGCGGCAGCGGAGGTGGTTAGAGTTCTTTGAAAGATTATGATGTTGATATTCTCTACCATCCGGGGAAAGCTAATGTTGTGGCGAGATGCACTCGGCCGCAAGTCTATGGGTAGCCTAGCGTACGTGCCATCAAGAGAGGAAAGAAATGGTTCGCGAGATCCATCGGTTGGCTAGTCTTGGAGTTCGTTTTGGTCGATTCCCGGGAGATGTTGGGGTTTCTGTTCGAGGTATTGCGGAATCCTCTATTACAGAAGATATTAAGCGGCATCGGTATGAGGATCCTATTCTGGCACAGTACAGGGACACCGCCCTTGAGAAGGAAAAGACCCCGTTCGAGCTTACATCCGATGGAGTATTATTACACAGGGGCAGATTATGTGTACCGACGTTGCGGGGGTTGCGGCGACGAGTTATGGGCGAGGCACATTATGCCCGTTATTCTCGTTCACCTGGGGTCGACGAAGATGTACCATGATCTCGGATGCTTATATTGGTGGGATGGTATGAAAAGAGACATAGCGAGTTCGTCGCTCGGTGTCCGAATTGCCGGCGAGGTTAAGATTGAGCACCAGAAGCCCGGTGGGCTATTGCAAGAGATGGAGATACCGACGTGGAAGTGGGAGATCATTAATATGGATTTTATTACAGGTTTACCTCGCACTCCACGGAGGTATGATTCCATTTGGGTTATTGTTGATCGGCTGACAAAATCAGCCCATTTTCTTCCGGTCCGGACTACCTACTCAGCTGAGGATTATGCCAGGCTTTATATCAGGGAGATTGTGCGACTTCATGGTGTTCCCATGTCTATTATCTCCGACAGAGGTGCCCAGTTCACGGCTAATTTCTGGAGATCGTTTCAGGAGGGATTGGGGACACAGGTGAGTCTCAGCACAGCATTTCATCCCCAGTCCGACGGACAGGCCGAGCGCACTATTCAGACATTGGAAGATATGTTGCGGGCCTGTGTTATTGATTTCAGAGGTAGCTGGGATGACCATTTGCCGCTTGTTGAATTTGCTTATAATAACAGCTACCACTCCGTATTCGGATGGCACCGTACGAGGCGTTGTATGGCGAAAGTGTAGGTCACCGATCGGTTGGTTTGATGTTGGGGAGCTGAGTTGATTGGCCCAGATGTGGTCCAGCAGGCAGTGGATAAGGTGAAACTCATTCGGGAGCGGTTGTTAGCGGCTCAGAGTCGACAGAAATCATATGCAGACAATCGCCGTCGACATTTAGAGTTTCAGATTGGTGATTGGGTATTTCTTAAAGTGTCACCTATGAAAGGTGTTATGAGATTCGGCAAGAAAGGAAAGCTCAGTCCGAGATACATTGGGCCTTACCAGATTGTTCGCAAAATAGGCAAGGTTGCCTATGAGTTAGATCTGCCAGCTGATTTGGGAGCAGTACACCCGGTATTTCATGTTTCTATGCTTCGTAAATGTATTGGTGACCCCTCCAGAGTATTTCCTGTAGATGATATTCAGGTCACAGAGGAGCTATCTTATGAGGAACAGCCCATAGCCATATTGGATCGTCAGGTAAGAAAGTTGCGGAACAAAGATGTGGCTTCTGTTAAAGTGCTGTGGCGGAATAATAACCGAGAGGAAATGACCTGGGAAGCTGAGGAGCAGATGAAGAAGAAGTATCCTCACCTATTTCCGGTGCCTACAGGTAATCCGAATTCTTTACTTGACTATGTTGTTTGATGAATGAATTGTGTGTGTAATTGTTGGAAAAGAAACTCCCCCGAATGCTTATAAGACCCCGTAAGACTAATCTAACATTCGAGGACGAATGTTCTAAAGGGGGGGAGGATGTTATATCCCGCATTTTTGTATATTGGGACAATTTGGTTTAACTATGATAAGTTAGGGTCCAAACCATTCCGGATACGAGTCGAGACTTTTGACCTTCGATTTTATTTTGAGACATAAGTTGTTCATGAATTTGTTGGTATGGAACACTTAGGAAAATTTGGGACCAAAATTGGAATTAGTGGAACTTGAAAATCATGCATTTTCCATGGTCTTAGCCGTGTGGAATTGGAGTGGTGCCCACCCATTTTGTGTTCAATTCTAATTGCTCCAACACATTGGTGTGGGCCATAGACACATGTACAAGTCTTGCTAGTATACAAAAGATGACTTCTAAGTCATCCAAGTTCATTTCTCAACACTTAGAAAAATTAGAAGTTGAAGAACCCACAAAAGGAGGCTCTCGGCCAACCCAAGAGAGAAAATCAACTTTCATTCAAGCCCTTCCAAAATTATTTTGTTGATGCAAACCCACTATTTTGAGGTCCCTAAGTAGCGTGGAAGTGTCGTTGGAGCGATCAACCCGCTAGTTTTCATTATCGCAAACCCTAGCCTCTTGTGGAGTTGAAGAAGAAAGGTAAGAATCAATTATGTTTTATGTGTTATAAAGGTTGTATGCATGTTGTAGTATGTTAAAATGGATGAATATCATGAAAAATAATATGTTGGAAGTGAGTTGTGTGCATGGTGTTCTAGCCGTGCAAATGGGTGTGTGTTGTGTGGTGTTGAAGCTATGAATTAAAGCTTAGTTAGTATGTTATGATCATTGTAGGGTGAAGAATGAATGAGAATCATCAATATGTAGATATGTTGTGTTGGCCGAAAATGATCATGGAATATGACAAAGAGCGCATTAATATTGCTTAATGTTTTAGTCGTTGTCGTTATGAATTCTATGTTGGAAATGAATGTTTAATGACTCAAATTGATGTTGTAATTGTCGCGGACTGATTTGGAGGTTGTTGTATATTTAATGTAATTTGTATATTGATGAGAATAGCATTGTTAGAATGTGAATTGTGGATGCAAATCATGATTTGAAAACGAGAAATGTGTTAAAGTGAGGTTCTCGGGTTTGGGGACCGATTTCGGGTGGATTGGAGAAATTGTTGGATTGTTGGAAGTGTTATATGAATTGCTTAGAATGTCTTTAAATATTGTTGGTATGGGTTCGGGTTAGTATTTGAATGTATAAGCGTCGATGTTGGCTTGAAGGTAAGCCGTTGAATTGAATTTATGAATGTTGTTGAATGATGGAAAAGAGAGTTATTATTGTTGTATTGCCTTTCGGATTGATTATGGATGTTGCTAGGTTGGTTGTTGTTGTTGTTGTTGATTGATTTGGCCGAGTTAAATTCTCGGGGTGGCCTATTTACAGGGGAAATGCTGCCCAAATTTCTGTAGAATTAAGGGCGAAATTGGAATTAAATGCCCAAAATGTCTCTAGCTAATGTTTGGCATCTTATGGCTTATTTGTAGACCTTGGGCAGCCCGAGACGTAGGTTGGATTTAGCTTGAGTTTGGATCATATTGGAGAGCGTTTGAGGTATGTAAAGCAACCTTCTTTCTTTGGCATGCCTTAATTAAAAATAGGCTATGACACGAACTTCGAGGAAACTCTATTCTCGCAATCCGAGCATGTCTATGATACGCACTTGTTTCTTGATATTCATATGTTGATGTTATGAAATATTGATCCTTTGTCCTTGGAATTATTGATTTGTAAAGGTTGCATGAAAGTTTGGTTTTTAAAGAGTTTATTCTTTAACGATTCAAAAACTACAAACGCCCATAACTTTCACAGAAAAGCTCGGATTGCCTTGAGATTTTCGTAGAAGGTTGTATGATGTTAGACGAGTATGTTTTCCATAGGCGGGCCCAGCTCGGGTCTACACTCGTCCGTGGGTCCCGCGACGTTCCTTTATGTAATTTCGATAACTTTTGAAAGAAAATGTTGTAATTATTATTCCGACTTCAAATATGACTATCTTATTTATATTTTGGATTTATGACAAGGATTTTATGCATATGATTCCTCACGACTCCGCTCGTGCATTCTGTTATATCTTTCGCCGAGTCCCGGGCCGGTTCTGTTGTCGTGCGCACTATGATATACTCCGGTGTTATGCTGTGTTATGGTTCGCCGAGCCCCTCGCTCGAGGGCCGGGTTCCACTTATATTTGGTGTTATGCTGTGTTTGGCGTTATGCTGTGTATAATATGTGACGGGGATACGGAGATTTGAAACTTTCTGGCGTTATGCTGTGTTATGGCGCCATCGACAGGCGGGCGACCATATTTTCTGTGCCCTATGCATAATTCGTATTTTTAAAGTAAACATTCTGATATTTTGGATTTGCACTTATTTTCTGTATTTCGGTTTCGATTATGACTCAGATTCATTTTCTGTATATTCTGCTTTGCATACTCAGTACATATTTCGTACTGACCCCCTTTCTTCGGGGGCTGCGTTTCATGCCCGCAGGTACAGACGCACAGTTTGGTGATCCACCTGTCTAGGACACCCTCTCTGCTGTTTGGAGTGCTCCCTCTTTTTTCGGAGCCTATATTTTGGTATATATCCGTTTGTTGCATTTGTATATATTTGTTCAGGGGGGGGTACGGCGGGGCCCTGTCCCGTCATATGATTCCATTTGTCTGTTTAGAGGTACGTGGACATGTATGTGGGTCAGGCCTATTCTGTACAGGTGTGTTTGTATATATTACGTTCTGGGTGATCCTATTCGTCGTGGCGGCCTCGTCGGCTCGCATTTGTACATGTTTTGGGCCGTTGTGCCACTTGATAGCCTTGTTGGCTTCTGATATATATATGGCTGCGTTTGAGATATGTTGCGACAGTTTGATATGATCTGTGATGCAAGCCCACGTGCCTCAAGGCCATTTACAAGGAGCCAAGCCCGGGAACTACAACACTTGCAAAGCCTATTCATGAAGCGGGAGGCTCTTGAGTATACTTTTGATGAGCACTTTGGATCCCACGTCCATTTGTTGATGAAGATTGCTTCGGGAGAAGAAGAGGGAAATGGGAAGTCACCACAATGGCTAAGAGACGAAGAGTTGGCTATTCTTGCAAAGGAGATTTCAAGATTTTGAAGAAAGAAGTTATCACCAAACAAGGCCCTTGTCTCATTAAGGGTGTTTATGTCATTTTGCTTTCTTTTATTTCTAGCATAGTATAAATAGTTCTCTTCTTCTTCATGGAAGATTTAGACTATTTTGAATATTGATATTTTGAGAATTGTAAACTCTTTTGAGTGTTGAGAGATTGTTAGCCTTGGATTGGGTGTTTGTTGAGAGGATAGGTTATTAGGGATTCTAATCCCTTTTGGTCATCCTAAGAATTTGGATTTGCTTCTTATTCTTAAATTTAGAGGTCTTAGTTTTCTATAACTTTGGTTGCTAAATTGAGTCTAAGTTGTGTCAAATTATCTATCTCTTTTTAATTAACTGTAGTTTTCTTTATTTTCGTTTTGATTATTGTATCAATTGGTATCGAGTTTGGATTAGATTTGTTTATCAAATCTAGCCT